>NW_020838014.1:8305670-8576532 GCF_003676395.1 Aethalodelphis obliquidens | reverse complement strand
CTTTCTTTCTTTCTTTCTTTCTTTCTTTCTTTCTTTCTTTCTTTCTTCTTTCTACTTCTTCTCCCTTTAATTCTGAGCTGTGTGGATGAAAGGCTCTTGGTGCTATAGCCAGGAGTCAGTGCTGTACCTCTGAGGTGGGAAAGCCAACTTCAGGACACTGTTCCACAAGAGACCTCCCAGCTTCACATAATATCAAATGGCGAAAAACTCCCAGAGATCTCCATCTCAACAACAGCACGCAGCTTCATTCAACGAACAGCAAGCTACAGTGCTGCACACCCTATGCTAAACAACTAGCAAGACAGGAACACAACCCCACCCATTAGCAGAGAGGCTGCCTAAAATAATAATAAGTCCACAGACACCCCAAAACACACCACCAGACGTGGACCTGCCCACCAGAAAGACAAGATCCAGCCTAATCCACCAGAACACAGGCACTAGTCCCCTCAACCAGGAAGCCTACACAACCCACTGAAACAACTTTAGCCACTGGGGACAGACACCAAAAACTACGAACCTGCAGCCTGCGAAAAGTAGACCCCAAACACAGTAAGGTAAGCAAAATCAGAAGACAGAAAAACACACAGATGAAGGAGCAAGATAAAAACCCACCAGACCTAACAAATGAAGAGGAAATAGGCAGTCTACTTGAAAAAGAATTCATAATAATGATAGTAAAGATGATCCAAAATCTTGGAAATAGAATAGACAAAATGCAAGAAACATTTAACAAGGACCTAGAAGAACTAAAGATGAAACAATCAACAATGAACAACACAATAAATGAAATTAAAAATACTCTAGATGCGATCAAGAGCAGAATAACTGAGACAGACGAACGGATAAGTGACCTGGAAGATAAAATAGTGGAAATAACTACTGCAGAGCAGAATAAAGAAAAAAGAATGAAAAGAACTGAGGACAGTCTCAGAGACCTCTGGGACAACATTAAATGCACCAACATTCGAATTATAGGGGTTCCAGAAGAAGAAGAGAAAAAGAAAGGAACTGAGAAAATATTTGAAGAGATTATAGTTGAAAACTTCCCTAATATGGGAAAGGAAATAGTTAATCAAGTCCAGGAAGCACAGAGAGTCCCATACAGGATAAATCCAAGGAGAAATACGCCAAGACACATGTTAATCGAACTGTCAAAAATTAAATACAAAGAAAACATATTAAAAGCAGCAAGGGAAAAACAACAAATAACACACACGGGAATCCCCATAAGGTTAACAGCTGATCTTTCAGCAGAAACAGTACAAGCCAGAAGGGACTGGCAGGACATATTTAAAGTGATGAAGGAGAAAAACCTGCAACCAAGATTACTCTACCCAGCAAGGATCTCATTCAGATTTGATGGAGAAATTAAAACCTTTACAGACAAGCAAAAGCTGAGAGAGTTCAGCACCACCAAACCAGCTCTACAACAAATGCTAGAGGAACTTCTCTAGGCAAGAAACACAAGAGAAGGAAAGACCTACAATAATGAACCCAAAACAATTAAGAAAATGGGAATAAGAACATACACATTGATAATTACCTTAAATGTAAATGGACTAAATGCTCCCACCAAAAGACACAGATTGGCTGAACGGATACAAAAACAAAACCCATATATATCCTGTCTACAAGAGACCCACTTCAGACCTAGAGACACATACAGACTGAAAGTAAGGGGATGGAAAAAGATATTCCATGCAAATGGAAACCAAAAGAAAGCTGGAGTAGCAATACTCATATCAGACAAAACAGACTTTAAAATAAAGACTATAAAAAGAGACAAAGAAGGACACTACATAATGATCAAGGGATCGATCCAAGAAGAAGATATAACAATTGTAAATATTTATGCACTCAACATAGGAGCACCTAAATACATAAGGCAAATACTAACAGCCATAAAAGGGGAAATCGACAGTAACACATTCAGAGTAGGGGACTTTAACACCCCACTTTCACCAATGGACAGATCATCCAAAATGAAAATAAGTAAGGACACACAAGCTTTAAATGATACATTAAACAAGATGGACTTAATTCATATTTATAAGACATTCCATCCAAAAACAAAAGAATACACATTTTTCTCAAGTGCTTATGGAACATTCTCCAGGATAGATCATATCTTGGGTCACAAATCAAGCCTTGGTAAATTTAAGAAAACTGAAATTGTATCAAGTATCTTTTCCTACCACAACACTATGAGACTAGATATCAATTACAGGAAAAGATCTGTAAAAATGCAAACACATAGAGGCTAAACAATACAGTATTTAATAACGAACTGATCACTGAAGAAATCAAAGAGGAAATTAAAAAATACCTAGAAACAAATGACAATGAAGACACGACGACCCAAAACCTATGGGATGCAGCAAAAGCAGTTCTAAGAGGGAAGTTTAGAGCAATACAATCCTATCTTAAGAAACAGGAAACATCTCGAATAAACAACCTAACCTTGCACCTAAAGCAATTAGAGAAAGAAGAACAAAAAAACCCCAAAGTGAGCAGAAGGAAAGAAATCATAAAAATCAGATCAGAAAGAAATGAAAGAGAAATGAAGGAAACGATAGCAAAGATCAATAAAACTAAAAGCTGGTTCTTTGAGAAGATAAACAAAAATGATAAACCATTAGCCAGACTCATCAAGAAAAGACGGGAGAAGACTCAAATCAATAGAATTAGAAATGAAAAAGGAGAAGTAACAACTGACACTGCAGAAATAAAAAAGATCATGAGATTACTACAAGCAGCACTATGCCAATAAAATGGACGACCTGGAAGGAATGGACAAATTCTTAGAAATGCATAACCTACCAAGACTGAATCAGGAAAAGATAGAAAATATGAACAGACCAATCACAAGCACTGAAATTGAAACTGTGATTAAAAATCTTCCAACAAACAAAAGTCCAGGACCAGATGGCTTCACAGGCGAATTGTATCAAACATTTAGAGAAGAGCTAACACCTATCCTTCTCAAACTCTTCCAAAATATAGCAGAGGGAGGTACACTCCCAAACTCATTCTACGAGTCCACCATCACCTTGATACCAAAACCAAACAAGGATGTCACAAAGAAAGAAAACTACAGGCCAATATCACTGATGAACATAGAGGCAAAAATCCTCAATAAAATACCAGCAAACAGAATCCAACAGCACATTAAAAGGATCATACACCATGATCAAGTGGGGTTTATTCCAGGAATGCAAGGATTCTTCAATATACACAAATCAATCAACGTGATACACCATATTAACAAATTGAAGGACAAGAACCATATGGTCATCTCAATAGATGCAGAGAAAGCTTTCGACAAAATTCAACACCCATTTATTTAAACCCTGCAGAAAGTAGGCATAGACAGAACTTTCCTCAACATAATAAAGGCCATATATGACAAACCTACAGCCAACATCGTCCTCAATGGTGAAAAACTGAAATCATTTCCACTAAGATGAGGAACAAGACAAGGTTGCCCACTCTCACCACTCTTATTCAACATAGTTTTGGAAGTTTTAGCCACAGCAATCAGAGAAGAAAAGGAAATAAAAGGAATCCAACTCGGAAAAGAAGAAGTAAAGTAAGGTAATTATCACTGTTTGCAGATGACATGATCCTATACATAGAGAATCCTAAAGATGCTACCAGAAAACCACTAGACTAATCAATGAATTTGGTAAAGTAGCAGGATAAAAAATTAATGCACAGAAATCTCTGGCATTCCTATACACTAATGATGAAAAATCTGAAAGTGAAATCAAGAAAACACTCCCATTTACCATTGCAGCAAAAAGAATAAAATATCTAGGAATAAACCTACCTAAGGAGACAAAAGACCTGTATGCAGAAAATTATAAGACACTGATGAAGGAAATTAAAGATGATACAAATAGATGGAGAGATATACCATGTTCTTGGATTGGAAGAATCAACATTGTGAAAATGCCTCTACTACCCAAAGCAATCTACAGATTCAATTCAATCCCTATCAAACTACCACTTGCATTTTTCACAGAACTAGAACAAAAAATTTCACAATTTGTGTGGAAACACAAAAGACCCTGAATAGCCAAAGCAATCTTGAGAATGAAAAATGGAGCTGGAGAAATTAGGCTCCCTGTCTTCAGACTATACTACAAAGCCACAGTAATCAAGACAGTATGGTACTGGCACAAAAACAGAAAGATAGATCAATGGAACAGGATAGAAAGCCCAGAGATAAACCCACGCTCACATGGTCACCTTATCTTTGATAAAGGTGGCAGGAATGTACATTGGAGAAAGGACAGCCTATTCAATAAGTGGTGCTGGGAAAGCTGGACAGCTACGTGTAAAAGTATGAGATTAGATCACTCCCTAACACCATACACAAAAATAAGCTCAAAATGGATTAAAGACCTAAATGTAAGGCCAGAAACTATGAAACTCTTAGAGGAAAACCTAGGCAGAACACTCTATGACATAAATCACAGCAAGATCCTTTTTGACCCACCTCCTAGAGAAATGGAAAGAAAAATAAATAAAACAAAAATAAACAAATGGGACCTAATGAAACTTCAAAGCTTTTGCACAGCAAAGGAAACCATAAACAACCAAAGGCAACCCTCAGAATGGGAGAAAATATTTGCAAATGAAGCAACTGACACAGGATTAATCTCCAAAATGTATAAGCAGCTCATGCAGCTTAATAACAAAAAAACAAACAACCCAATCCCAAAATGGGCAGAAGACCTAAACAGACATTTCTCCAAGGAAGATATACAGACTGCCAACAAACACATGAAAGAATGCTCAACATCATTAATCATTAGAGAAATGCAAATCAAAACTACAGTGAGGAGATATGGGAACATATGTATATGTATAACTGATTCACTTTGTTATAAAGCAGAAACTAACACACCATTGTAAAGCAATTGTACCCCAATAAAGATGTTAAAAAAAAAAAAAAAAACTACAGTGAGATATCATCTCACACCGTTCAGAATGGCCATGATCAAAAAATCTAGAAACAATAAGTGCTGGAGAGGGTGTGGAGAAAAGGGAACACTCTTGCACTGTTGGTGGGAATGTGAATTGGTACAGCCACTATGGAGAACAGTATGGAGCTTCCTTAAAAACTACAAATAGAGCTACCGTATGACCCAGCAATCCCACTACTGGACATATACCCTAAGAAAACCATAATTCAAAAAGAGTCATGTACCAAAATGTTCATTGCAGCTCTAATTACAATAGCCTGGAGATGGAAACAACCTAAGTGTCCATCATCGGATGAATGGATAAAGATGTGGCACATATATACAATGGAAAATTACTCAGCCATAAAAAGAAACAAAATTGAGCTATTTGTAATGAGGTGGATGGAACTAGATTCTGTCATACAGAGTGAAGTAAGTCAGAAAGAGAAAGACAAATACCTTATGCTAACACATATATATGGAATTTAAAGGGAAAAAATGTCATGAAGAACCTAGGGGTAAGACAGGAAAAAAGACACAGACCTACTAGAGAATGGACTTGAGGAAATGGGGAGGGGGAAGGGTAAGCTGTGACAAAGCGAGAGAGTGGCATGTACATATATACACTGCCAAATGTAAAATAGATAGCTAGTGGGAAGCAGCCGCATAGCAAAGGGAGATCAGCTCGGTGCTTTGTGACCACCTAGAGGGGTGAGATAGGGAGGGTGGGAGGGAGGGAGACGCAAGAGGGAAGAGATATGGGAACATATGTATATGTATAACTGATTCACTTTGTTATAAAGCAGAAACTAACACACCATTGTAAAGCAATTATACTCCAATAAAGATTAAAAAAAAAAAAAAGAATCCGTCTCCCAGTGCAGGGGACACAGGTTCGATCCCGGGTCCGGGAAGACCCCACATGTCACAGAGCAACTAAGCCCGTGCGCAACAACTACGGAGCCTGCGCTCTAGAGCCTGCAAGCCACAAGCACTGAGCCTGCGTGCCACAACTTAAGTCCACGCGCCTAGAGCCTGTGCTCCACAGCAAGAGAAGCCACCGCAATGAGAAGCCTGCTGACGGCAACGAAGAGTAACCCCCACTCGTCGCAACTAGAGAAAGCCCCCGCGCAAAGCAGTGAAGACCCAGCACAGCCAAAAATAATAATAAATATTTTGAAATAAATATATCTGCAAAGAATTTTTAACCAGCTTGTACAAAGAACTCTTACAGGGGCTTCCCTGGTGGCGCAGTGGTTGAGAGTCCGCCTACCGATGCAGGTGACACGGGTTCTTGCCCCGGCCCGGGAAGATACCACATGCCGCGGAGCGGCTGGGCCTGTGAGCCGCATCCGGAGACTGCGCGGCCGGAGCCTGCACGGCCGGAGCCTGTGCTCCGCAACGGGAGAGGCCACAACAGTGAGAGGCCCGCGTACGGCAAAAAAAAAAAAAAAAGAACTCTTACAACTCAATAATAAGACCACTCAGCTTTTAAAAAATAGGCAAAACGTTTTCACAAACACTTTGCAAAGAAGATACAAATGGCCAAGAAATTAAATGGAAAGACGCTCAACATCATAAGTCATCAGGGAAATTCAAATCAAAAACACCATGAGATAATACCACACACCCACAAGAATGACGAACAGTACCAAGTGCTGAGAGGCTATGAAGCTACTGGAGCTTTTATATATTGCAGGTGAGTGTATAAAATGGCACAACCTCTTTTGAAAACTTTTTGGCAGTTGCAACTAAAGTTAAACATAAACCTACCCTATGATCAAGCAATTGCACTCTTAGGCACACAAGAAAAATGAGAGCAGATGTCCACAAAAAGGACTTGTTCAAGAATAAAACACCTTCTTCATTACACCAAAAAGTGGAAATAATCCAAATATTCATCAATAGGAGAATGGATAAACAAATTATAGATTCATACAAATAAAAATAGCAACCTACTGATACATGCAACTACCTGGATAAATCTTAAAAACACTACATTGTGTAACGATTCCAAGCACAGAGAGTATATACTATGTAATTCTATTTATATGAAGTTTGAGAACAAATAAAAGCATCAGATGTTAACTAGACTTATTTTGGTTATCATTTCACAATATACAAATATTCAGATGCACAAGTGTTGTACACCTGAAACTAATATGTTACATGTCAATTATACCTCAGTAATAAAAAACAAACAAAAACAAAAGGAAACAATGCTTACCTCTGGAGGTGGATATTGGTTGGGAAAGTGCACAAGAAAACTCTCTGTATGACACCTCTGCTCCACATCCATCATTACAGTCATTCTACCTCTGAACCATACCTAGAATCATCTCCTTCTCATGATCTCCCCTGTCCTCACCCTAGGACAAGTCTCAACTGTCTCTGATGTGCAGGCCACAAGAAGGATCTTGTGCCTGAGGAGTAAAAGGGAGGACAAGAGCCCCCAGAGACTCATCAGATATGAATGTTTTTCTTCTCAATGTGAATGAGCCATTACGACAAAACTTCCATTCCTACTGATCCAGAATTTTAACTGATTTTCTTTTGTGCTTCATTTGGTTTTTACAATATTTCCAGTGCCTTAACCATAAAAAATGATATTGGTTCTATGGGAAAATGTATTCTGATTTTCAACAATTGATTAAAATTGTTAAAATTGATTAACTTTTTAGAACCCAGTCATTTCTTCATTGGAGATTTTCCTCTTTTTTTTATGGTATTTTTAAGTATCTCTAAATCTTTTTAACGGGTTTATATTCTGTATTTCCAATCATCTTTGAAAATCACGAAGGGCAGGCTCTTCCATTACTTGTGTTTGTGTGTTAGAGCATGGCTTGCACCACTGGATGCACAAGAAGCACAGCTGAAATGGAGCAGGACGCTATGGTCCTCCCCCCACCCCCATGTCCTCTGCCTGCCTTTTGTCTGTAGAAAAGCTTTAGTCAAAATTGAGCCTGTATATACTCACTTGCAAATCTGCAGTTAGCTTAAACAGAGAAAATTTGAGTCAAGGTTTAAAACATTTTACAAGTAATTTTAAAACAACATAAAACATATTTGCCAGGTGTAAAAGTAATTAATTACAAAACACAAAGTAGTAGAGCATTAAAATTACATTTTACAATATTAAGTTTTAAAAGTAATTCTTGTATTGTTCTGAAATTGTAAAACTGATTCAGTAGGGAGAGATTAATATTCAGTTTATAAAAGTATTCATCAGTTTTCCTATAACTAGGCATCTCTAACACATCCAAAATTATCCAAGTAATTCATTTATAAGTTAAAATTCCCATATGTAAAATGGTTGCATTAAAACACTCTTTTCAGAATTTTATTTTTAAAGGTATTATTATAGTATAAGTTCACATTTATAACTGAAAATCTTTTTTCTTTATTTATTTTTGGCTGCATTGGGTCTTTGTTGCTGCACGTGGGCTTTCGCTAGGTGCGGCGAGTGGGGGCTACTCTTCGTTGTGGTGCGCAGGCTTCTCATTGCGGTGGCTTCTCTTGTTGTGGAGCACGGGCTCTAGGTGCATGGGCTTCAGTAGTTGTGGCACGTGGTCTCAGTAGTTGTGGATTGCGGGCTCTAGAGCGCAGGCTCGGTACTTGTGGCGCACGGGCTTAGTTGCTCCGCAGCATGTGGGATCTTCCCGGCACAGGGCTCGAACCTGTGTCCGCTGCACTGGCAGGTGGATTCTTAACCACTGCACCACCAGGGAAGCCCTATAACTGAAAACTTTTATGAAAGATATCAGTCTTTAAAAAGTTACAGGTCCAAAGAATGTTGATACTAATATTAATTAGGGTTGTCTAAACAGCTGTAAAAAGCAAAATTAAAAACTCAATAGCACAAACAAAATAGCAATTTACTTATCTCTCATGTAAGAGTCCAAGATTAATAGAACCAGATTAGAAGATCCAGTCATTTAGGGCCCCAATCTGATGGTGGACCTACTTCAATACATAGTTCCCAAAGGTCTCTCTGGTTATCATTATTCTAGGCTACAGGAAAGAAGAGTGAGCAGAAGTCCAGGGCAAACCATTGCCTTTTAAATGGGTTAGACAGAACTTAGTGAGAACTTAGTCATATGGCCATGTGCAGCTGCAAGGGAAACTGGGAAATACTGTTGCTATTTGGGCAACCCCATCCCAGCTACAGTCCTATAATGCTGTAATAGGAGGAAAACAGATTTTAATGAAGAGTTAGCATTGTCTGACACCCCTCTAGCCACTAGAATTCTGTGTTCATCCTTCTCCTGATATGCTCATCCCCACCCCAAGGGAGACAACTCCAAATTCATCCAGGTGCTGCATCCAGCTCAAATTCTGGGATCTCTGGGTGACTTGCAATCATCTCCCTCAGACTCAGATTGGCTTTTTGTGGTCCAGCAACTCATTAACTCAAAGGAAGTCACTAACTTCTCCAACACCCAATAAACCATGGTCTAATAGAAACAGGATGATTATATGAGAACTTCTTGTTCTTTAGTATTCAGTGGCCCTTCCACTGCCATAAATCTTGGGGAGGGATAAGAAGAGAGGTTAATATTTTTGAAATCTCAAGGGAGATGCATTTAGGCAACTGGAAAAAACAAAACAAAACAAACCCCTGCTTTTTCTTTCTAGGAGAAAGTAGCCTTAGACAGCAGAAAAGATATTTGGTGACAAAAGACATTCTATTTCATGGTATTTGATGGTGAGGACACTAGTTAAATAAGGGATTTCTGGAGCAAAGTGAGAAGAGAATCCAGAACAAAAGTAAATAGGAGCTTTTATTTTTAAAGAAAAATATGAACTTTTTGATTAGCTTGTCTTAAGATGACTATTGAGAGATTAATGACATTTTGATAATAAGAACCATATCAAAAAGACAGAACCACATCAAAAAACAAAAACACTTTTTTTAATTACTGAAAAATATATATAATTCTATCCTTAAGCTTCTTTCCCTTTATTCTCCCATTAGGATATGTTGATGTCCTGTGTTCCCCACTGTGTGTGTGCATGTGTGTGTGTGTTCATATAATTCAACCATATTTTGAACAGGAGACTTCCTGATGAAGCCAAATGATTTCCCAAACCAAAGATCTATTTTTAAACATATTTTAAAGTAGTTCAAATAAGGCAATAGCTAAAAGCAGTTCAACTAAAGTGTAAACTGTAAGGGCAGGAGCTAGGCAAAGAAAAGGGATGCAACAGAGAGATGAGAAATGGACAAAGGACTTGTGGCTAAATAAGTTGTAAAAACATTCTCATAAAGGAGACTATATATAGTGATTGAAGCCCAGACCTGAAGCCAGACTGCCAGGTGTACCTACCTGTCTTTTCACTTACTTGCAAGTAAGTAACAACTTGATAGTACTTACTTGAAAGTACAAGTACTTTTTCTTACTTGATAGTACTTTCTCCATGGGGTTGCCGAGAGGATTATATGTGTGCATTCCCAAAAGATATGATCCATTCCCATTGTATCTTTTGCACCATATAAGGTAAACCCTTGAGAAATAACCCATTGGCCTGGGAAGGATACTTTCGGGGTGAGGTCACTAAGTCAAAACCCAGTGCTGGAATTATTGGCATCACATCATCTTCAGCAAGGTTGACTCAGGGGGTAGTATAAGGTGCACAGAGATGCATGGCATTGGTTACAACCCAGCTCTTCCAGAACCCCTTACACCTGTCAAAATAGACTCCTGGGTTGAATAAGCCCTGATTCTGACCCAGTATATGAAATCCTATATCCATTACATTGGTCTTTGCTGAATGATTTGAAAATTTTGTTACATTTTAAAAGTGGATATTTTATGTTTGTAATCACACAGGTAGCTGTGTGAGGAAAGTTCTTTTTCACAGTATTTTTATTTTTTTGAAATTATCTGTTTGTGTATCAGTCTTCTCTACTAAACTATAAGCTCCTCTAAGTAGGAAACTTAATCCCCTCACTCCCCACTGTGCCCCAGCGCCCAGCTCAGTGCATGGGTATTTTAAAGTAAATTTCTTCCCGTAGCACGGAACCAAAGATCCGATTTGTGGGGTTGGGGGTTGGCTTGGAGAGGTGGACGAGGGCCCAGGATGTGTTCTGACAGATCTCCTGAAAGACATGTTCTCCGCTTAAGCTTTTGAGCAAGACTTGCTTCAGGGTTGTTGGTGACAGTTTCCCTTCACCAGTAAGAGTCTGTCACTGTAAGACAACACCAGGAAGTTAAAAGTGAATGGGAAGGGTGGGTGATGGAGATTCCGGCCCCTAGGGTCTCCCCTGAGAGTAGCTGAGAGTGCGAGCAACTGCAGGTGAAAAACAGAGAGGCCATAGGGTTAATTATTTCTGCCCAGAGCAGGTTTGGCCCACGTTTTCTCCCCTCTGTGGGGGTAATGGGCACTGCTGAGTGGGCGGTGTGTTGGCTGAAAGGAGGTGGAGCTGAACAGCCCCTCCACATTGGCTATTGCTGCTGTTTGTACTTTGTTGTTTTACATTTCTTTGCAAAGAGCTGAAAGTGCAGTGCCCTCCTGATCGCAGCTGAAGGATCTGCCAGTGTTGGGGCAAAGGCAGCGAGGTCGGGCACCGCAGCAGAGCTCTCAGCTCTGGGTCTCAGCTCTGGGTCTTCCAGGCACAGGGCTCACTCGTCCAAGGTGTAGTAGTTCCCGGTGGTCCACGAGGACACTGGAATCTGGGTTCCCCAAAGGCACCTGCTGCTGCAGAATTTATCTAAATGCTACGTTCAAGCTCTTCTTTGAAAGGTGTTAACTGATGTGTGCTTTCTGTCTTTTGTCAACCTTTCTTTAGGACAGGTTACACTGACCCAGCCTGGTGAAGATCTCTGGAGACCATGACCAAGAAAAGAATTGCTGTGATTGGGGGAGGAGTGAGTGGGCTCACGTCTATCAAGTGCTGCCTGGAAGAAGGCTTGGAGCCGGTCTGCTTTGAAGGGACTGATGACATCGGAGGGCTGTGGAGGTTTCAGGTAAATCTTGTTCCTTAATGCTTGGAGCTCTCGCCAAGTATTGAACCATTGCATAAGATTTTACCTCGTGTCAGGAAGTATGATGGGCTTCACAGTGATTAAACCTGCCAGACTTCAACCTGCTGACCTCCTCTCAGCAGCCATCACCTCAGGTTCTATGCAGGTTCCTCTTTCCCTATGCTGGCAGCAAAATGGGACGCAGGTATCACTCGTTTTGTCCTTTACTGATGTCTGTGAAAATGGCACAGAGATCATTTTCATTTACAGATCTTCCTTGATTTACAATGAGGTTACATCTTGATAAGCCCATCGTAAATTGAAAATATCCTGTTACAAATGTATTTAACGCACCTAATCTACCTAACACCATAGCTGAGCCTAGGCTACCTTAAACGTGCTCAAAACACTTACATTAGCCTACACACAGGCAAAATCATCTCACACAAAGCCTATTTTATAATAAAGTGTCGAATAGCTCATGTAATTTATTGAATGCTGTAGTGAACATGAAAAACAGAATGGTTGTTTGGGTGCAGAATGGTTGTAAGTCTATCAGTTGTTTACCCTCCTGATCCTTCCAGCTGACTGGAAGCTGCCACTGCCCAGCATCACCGGAGTATGTTACAAAATATCGCTAACCCAGGAAAAGATCAAAATTCAAAATTCGAAGTGTGGTTTCTATGGAATGTGTATCGCTTCTGAACCATTGTAAAGTCAAAAAATCACAAGTTGGGCGCTGTCTGTAATGAGTTTTGCCACTATCCAGAAAAGGGTAACAATCTTGGTAGGGGGGTGTAGCAGAATGGCAGGCATGTAAAGTGGTTGCTCTTGGTCTGCGTTCATCGGTAAGTGATCTAGAATACTGCTTACAACTCCTTCCAGGAATCCCCCTTTTCAATCTCTTCTAACCTTACTGTTTTTTTTTTCTTTTCTTTCTTACCTTCCTTCCTTCGTTGCTTCCTTCCTTTACTTTAAACAATTCTCTAATGAGTCTAGTGCTTGAATAGGATATAAAATCTGGCTGCCTTCCTTGCTTTGCACTTTTCCTTCACTTGAGAAATCAAAGCAGTAGTCCTGTCTTCAGAGAAGGGCAGAGGGCACCTGCAACTGGGTTTTCTTGTCCTTGCACAGACTCAGTTTTAAAGTTGAGTTGCTTTAATATGCACACCGAGTCCTGCAACTTGTTACTAACAGTTAAGGTATCTTCTTACTTAAATGATAGTTAAGCTTATTATATGTCAAAGAATATCACCCTCCTTAACTGATCTCCAAAGCAACATCCATTGGGTTTGCTTTTCAACTCACTTTTTAAGCCAGTGTTTTAAGTGTATTAAGGTGTCCAGATTTATTTCATATTTCACAAAACGAACACAGTGCTGGCCAGCTACTTAAAAGTGGTTTCATTCGTTCATAGCATTCCTTAGTAGAACAGCAGTACAGTTGTTTTGCATCTGGGCTCCGTCTTGGGGACTAACTCTATTTGACAATCGTCCCTATTCGGATCTAGGGTGGATACTCCTTAGCACACCATGCATGCCTCGGTCATAATCAGTCTTGGGCATGGGCTGAAAAGACTGTTAATTAATATTTTGTAATAAATAGGAAATTTTACTTTTGAAATCCAGCCACAGCATGGTGTAGAGGTTAAGAGCACGTCTGGGTTCAAATCCTACTGTGACCTTGGGGAAAACCATTAACCCTCTCTGTACCTCTGTGTTGTCATCTTTAAGAAGGAGATAATATTGGCACCCACTTCATAGTTATTGTGGCGATTAAGTGAATGAATACTCATGTCATCACTAATAACAGTGGCACAATAATTGCTAAACATCAGTTATTATTCAGTTGGCCTAGAGTGTGGCCCACACATTTGGTGTCTGGTAAGCATCCTAGCCAGGTCTGGCAACTACTGACCAGGCATGAAATTAGTGAAGGGTCCACCATCCTACCTGATTATCAGGTTTTACTTCCAAAGTGGTTTAAACTTCCTCTCTGTTAAAGACCCAATTTGGAGTGTTTTCTGATTATACTCTTGGCAAAACTTCAGCACCTTATAAACTGCTTTCTTGAAAATAAATAAGCTATATTTCATCATAATGCTCTGACTGCTGTTAAGACAGACCACATCTGTGTCTATTACATTATATATAACATACATATATTTTACATATATTATAAAGGCACACACAAACACCACTATATTTCTAGAGCCACGGGGGATGCCTGGCATATATTAGGCACCAAATATATTTACATTTTATAAATGAATCCTAGAGAAGCAAAATATCTTGGGTGGCTGCTTAGAATGCTTGTGAAATAGAGACCTTCATTCTCACATATTCCACAGTTACACAGTTGTGGAGCCTGAGGTATTATAAACATCCATTAATTGCAGATTAAACATGTTTTACATGCTGATGCTGGTTTCCTCAAGAATTGCCTCAGATCTGCTTTTCTGTGACCCCCTTGCTTGTTATTTGGAGCCTTCCTCTCCCCCATCCTACCTCCCCTAAATTTTCTGTAATTCATTGGGGGTTTCATATATAGGATCGTCCCAAGCACTTTGGAATTCCACCATTGCTACCGGGTGTCCAGTAAGCCACTGGCAACTCAGGGCTTCCATTTTCTCTTTCTTGTAACAGGTCTCAGGGACTCAATATAAATTTCTTTCTTCTTGATCTCCTCATTAAAGTTAGACCAGACTGATGGTGAAAAGTCGGTAGAAATGTGAGACATATCACTTTAATTTTCACACTACAATATTACTTTATGAACGAAATAGCTTAAAATGATAAATCTCTTATGAAATGCTGAGGTTTTAATGAGCATGTATTGCTGGAAAATAATTTTTAATATTCTTTAGTCAATCTGAATTTTAAAAATCCTTAAAGCATACCAAAGCAGTGCTTCTCCAACTTTAATGTGCACATGAATCACTGGAGCTTTTGCTGAAGTGTACATTCCGATTCATTAATCTGGGGTGGTGCCAAGATTCTATATTTCAGGCAAAGCCCCAGGTGATGTTGATGCTGCTGATCTGATAACTACAGTTCACGTAGTGAGATTCTAAAGTGTATATGTGATACAAAGGTACCATATGGATACAATATAATGTAAAATGAGGCATATTTAGTACATTTTAATTTAAAATATAAAATTAAGTAATAAACACCCTTAGATGAATGGGTGTTTTTAATTCTTAAATATATCAACCCCCCCCCCCCAAAAAGACAACTGAATGGATACAAAAATACTTAAAAGAGGGTAACTGTAGAGCAGTGGCTGTCAGCTTTGGCTGCAACACTGAACAATCACTTGGGGAACTTTAACAAACTTTAACAAATACTGATACCAGTCCATCCAGATTCTGGTTTTATTGGCCTGGGTGCCAATAAAGCTCTCCACTAGCTATTTCTAATGTGCAGCCAACATGGAAACCTTTGCCCTTCAGCTTTTACCTCAGCTTTCCCAGGTGATTAATGAGGATGACATTGCATCTTTAAAACAAAATCGATAACAGTTCATTGAACAAACATTTCTGAAGCTCAGACTTTGTTAGATGGTGTGGAGATACAGAGTTATATAACCTCCTGCCACTGCCCTCAGGCATTCTGCAGTTTAGCTAAGGATGTATGGAGAAAGGACTTATGAGGTGGATGGGATAAACTCTGGTGCCCTGAGCTTTCCGGGGCCACCACACGACCTCTTACCAGCAGATCTCAACCTTGTCTACACATTAGACAAGAAGCAATTAAAACAGGGTCTCTGGGAGTAAGGACCAGGCATTAGTATTTTAGAGTTCCCCAGATGAGTCCAGTGTGAAGACAACGCTGAGAACAACAGTCCTAAGACAGCTTCTGTCCCACGGGATTCTGAGAGTCTGTCAAAGGAACAGAAGATCCACACTGTTCTCACTCCTCCCACTGAAGGGGAGTCATTTTTCTCCTTTCTTCTGCCCTTACTATTGCCTCCAGTCCCTTCAGTTCCAATTACACTACCCTACGTCCCTTGTTCTCTAGTTTCTCATATGAACTTCCTACTCAATGCGAGTCATGTGCTTAGGCAGGAATCAAGATACATCTCTAGAGGGCAGATTATTCACTGATGGTAGGTAATACTAAAATGCAGAAGCAGAAGCTTCGTTTTCCACTCACTGACCCAGTACTGCTCTGCCCTCACTCTCTTTTATAAAGCAGTGAGTTGACAGTGATGAACTCTACGTAGGGTCCAATCAGGTGTTTAGAAGGGCTTGAAGGTTTTTGTTGACACACAATAACACTTTGTTGTCTTAGTTGCTTGAAAAAGAATACAAATATATGATTATTGTCACAGGAGTAAGATCTGTGATTCATTTAGCTCAGTCATCCCAACACACCTGCTGTGGAAAGCATGGGTCTACTCCTTGTACTAAACTTTGAACCCTTGGATAACAGGGACAGACTTGTATTTTTTAGCATTAATATAGTGTTTTTATTACAGAGGGACTTCAGAAATATCTACTGAAAGAATGAATGAAGTTGAATTTAAAAGTTAGGAATGTGTCTACCCTTGCCCCTCAAACATCTTGGTTCCAAAAGGACCCTACCACTCATTAATTTAATTTTTTTTAAAAAAAACGTGCTATATACAAACAACATGTTTAAATAAACTTTGAATTTTGGAACTGTGTTAGATTTACAGAATCATTAGGAAGATAGTACAGAGTTCCCATATACCCCATGCCCAGATATTATTAACATCTTACATTAGTATGATACATTTGTCCTAATTAATGAACCAGTACTGATACATTATTATAAATTGAAGTCCATGTTTTATTCAGATTTACTTAGGTTTTTTTCCTAATGGCCTTTTCCTGTTCCAGGTGTTCCCATCCAGAACACCACGATGCATGTAGTTGTCATGTCTCCTTAGGCTCCTCTTGGCTGTGACAATTTCTCAGACTTGTTTTTGATGACCCTGACAGTTTTGAGGATTACTGGTTAGGTATTTTATAGAATGTCCCTCAACTGGGATTTGCCTGATGTTTTCCTCATGGTTAGACTGGAGTTATGAATTTTGGGGAGGAAGGCCTTAGAGGTAAAGTGCTATTCTTATCACATCATATCAATGGTACATACTATCAAACTTATCACAATTGATTGATGTTAACCTTGCCGACCTGGCTTGAGATGCTGTTTATCAGGGTTTGCCACTGTAAAGTTGTTCCTTTTTTTCTCCCTTGTCATACTATACTCTTTGCAAGAAAGTCACTATGCACAGTCCACACTTAAGGTCAAAGTTGGCTATTCTAAGCCTCTTTTCTTTCCACATAAATTTTAGAATCAGTTTGTCAATATCCACAAAATAGCTAGCTGCGATGTTGATTGGGATTGCGTTGAATCTACAAATCAAGTTGGGAAGACTGACATCTTAACAATACTGAGTCTTCCAATCTATGAGCACAGCATATCTTTCCATTTATTTATATCTTTGATTTCCTTCTTCTGTGTTTTATGGTATCTGCATATAAGTCTCATACATATTTTGTTAGATTTTTCCTAAGCACTTAATTTGGGGGGTGTTGTTATAAATAGTACTGTATTTCAAAGTCCAATTTTTCATTTCTGGTATATAGGAAAGTAAGTGACTCTTGTATATTAACCTTGTATCCTGCAACACTACTATAATTGCTTATTAGTTTCAGGAATATTTTTTTAATTCTTTTTAATTCTTTGGGATATTGTACAGTCATATCATCTGTGAATAAAAATCATTTTATTTATTCCTTCCAAGGCTGTATACTTTTATTTCCATTTCTTATCTTATTACATTAGTTAGCATTTCTAGTACAGTGTTGAATAGAAGTGGTAAGAGAGGCTGTCCTTAACTTGTTCTCAATTTTATGGGGAAATTGTCCATTTTCTCGCTATGAAGTATGCTGTTAGCTGCAAGTATTTTGTAGATGTTCTTTATCAAATTGAAGATATTTCCCTCTATTCCTAGTTTGCTGAAGGTTTTTAACATGAAGGTGTAGTATAAACAACATTTCTACAAAAATAAAAGAAAAAATCATACCTCCTTAATAAATCAATTTGTTTTTCCTACTTTCAAGTTTTATTGATTTAAAATAAATAAAATATACTCATATAACAGGGGAGACATTATACAATGTGTAATTATATAAATATGGGTAGACATAGGTATACAGTTGCCCTAGGCATACATAATATTATATACTCGGTGATTAGAATGTGACTTGCATTTTGTCATATTACTTTTTCCAGTTAAAGTTATATCATAGGCCATTTTCAATGTTTCTACACAGATTTCAAAATAATAGTTTTAAGTATCTCCAAATTCAATCTCTATAATTCACTCATTAATTCATTTCAAAGCATTTATTAAGCATCCACTATATATGAGGTACTGTTTTGATGATAGAGCTACAAAAAATAAGACACAAATCCTACTTTTGGGTACCTCATAGTCATGAAAACAAATGCAGAATATCACGTGTTCTAAGTTGCCTTGATGGCAATATGAGCGGAGAGCTTTGGCAGCTTGGAGGTTGAATGGGGCATTTAACTCAGTGGAGAGAACAAGAAATATTTCTCCAAAGAAGTGACATTTGATGTGACT
Organism: Aethalodelphis obliquidens; assembly: GCF_003676395.1. Lineage (NCBI taxonomy): Eukaryota > Metazoa > Chordata > Mammalia > Artiodactyla > Delphinidae > Aethalodelphis > Aethalodelphis obliquidens. Next base: position 8,557,970 of record NW_020838014.1, on the reverse strand, counting down.
CTTGAATGATAGATAGGAATTTTCCAAATGAAGAAGCTGTACTGTAGTGTTACAAAAGTTTGAAGTTGTGAAAGAGTCTGGAATGTTTCAACAACAATTTAATGACTCAGAAGCTTGAAATTAACTGAGGAGAGCACTAAATGAAGATAAAAAGGTAGATTGGGATAGATTGTGAAATATGCTGAGTTTCCAAATAAGAAATTTGCTTTTCCAAATGGAATCAGTTGAAGCCCATTAAGCAGTGGGGTGACAGGATCTGCTTTGAATTTAGCAGGATACTTAAGGAGTGGTGTGGAAGGTAAATTCTTCATCATATTGAGATACCATAATTTTCTAAACCCTTTTCCTATTGGGGGAGGGGGGCATTTTAAGTGGTTTCTAATTAATAGATATTTTAAATACTATAAAATGAATATCTCTATGCATTTGGTTTTATATTATTTTCAATTTTCCTTACAACAAATTTTTGTGAATAAGATTAAAATAGCTTATTCAACTGTTTTTAAATGAACTTTGATGTATTTCATTAGTTTGTTATGCATTATGTAAATTTACTTCCTTTTTCTATATGCACCTTTCTCAATATAATTCAACATACATCTATTAAATATCTACTAAGTGCTATTTATAATTTTATATGCTGTGGGAAAGAGCATGAATACAAGTAAAGGGGCCTACAATCTAGCTGGGGAGATAAGGAATAGACTATAAGACATTATGGAGGTCTTTGAATCCTAAGCTGAAAAATATACACTAGAGAAAATGGGGCAGCATCCAAAATTTTAATTAGGGCAGAGATACAACCATACCCTAGAAAGAACACTTTGGTTGAAATAGGTAGGATAGATTGGAAGAGACTTGTAAAAACACCATTAGCAGCCAAAGGGAATGAGATCTTGAAGTATGGGGCTGAGAAATGGGAATGATCAATTCAGGATTCTGAAACTGAAAAATTCTTCTCTAAAAATGGGAGGAAAATCATCTCTAATGTGGGCAAAGCCAGTGAACACTCTCCTTTGTGGCCATTCAATGTTCAGTAACATCCATATATCTTTTTCTGGAATAAAAAGAGAAGAGGGGGCCCAAATTGGTTAAGGTAATTTTCCATAATCAAAACAATTTTTAAAAAATATAATAGAGTTGAAAAGTCATGGTTTGTGATATCTCAGTGACAGACTAATATAACAATCTGGGTAGATACTGCTTTATTTTATGTGATCACTACAACAACCCCATGAGGTAGTTAGTAGAAGTTTTTGAGGAAGCAAAGAAGTTAACCTTGCTGGGGAAAGAACAGTGAACTGGGGTTTGATATCAGCTAGAGCAATGCTTCTCTGCTTTCAGATGCATCTGAAACACTTGAGGATCTTGTTAAAAGGCAGATTCCGATTCAGTAGGTCTGGGATGGGGCCTAAGATTCTGCATTTCTAACAATCTTCCAAGTGATGCCCCTGCTGCTAGTCCACAGATCCTACTTTAGGTAGCAAGGATCTGGAGCAGTGGTTCTCAAAATTACAGTGAATTTTGTTGGGCATTAAATGGTTCTGAGACCAATTCCAATGTGTGTGTGCGTGGTCCCCAGACACCAGCAAACAATTCTCAAACACTAACAGGATGTCCAAGGATTCAACTCAATTCTGATGCCTATCTAACCAGAGACAGTGTCAGATTCCACAGATTGAGGGCTCAGTTCCTCAACCCCACTTTAGACACCAGTCATAAGTCCTGGTTATTACCTGGGCTTCTGACCAACCAGCTACAGATTGGAGGTTCCAATGACCCCTTCCTTGGATTTGGACTTCAGATGCCAGTCTCACGTCCAGGTTGTTTTTTACCTATACTTCTGACCAACTGACTATAAATCAGAAATTCCCATGATCACCCCCATCCCCACCCCTTGGGTTTGATTAATTTGCTCACAGAACACAGGAAAACCATTTACTCACTAGGTTACCGGTTTGTTGTAAAAGAATATAATTTAGGAACAGGCAAATGAAAGACATACATAGGGAAAAGGACACTGAGCTTCCATGCCGTCTCCAGGCACACCGCTCTCCCCTAATCTCTTTGGTTCACCAACCTGGAAGCTCCCTGAACCCCACTCTTTTAGGTTATTATAGAGGCTTCATGACATAGGCATGATTGATGATATCACTGGGCATTGGTTATTGATTCAACTTCCAGGCCCTGTCCCCGCCCCAGAGATCAGGGGATAGGCAACTGAAAGTTACAACCCTCTAATTACAGGGTTTGCTCCATTGGTAACCAGCCCCCATCCTTAGTTGCTTTCTAAAAGTCAGCATATTAACATAACAAAGGGTACTTTTCATCACTCTCAACACTTCGGAAATTAGGAGAGTTTTGGGAGCTCTGAGCTAGGAACTGTGGAGAAAGACCAAATATATATGAGAAATATATTTTGACCATCTGGATGACCAAATATATATTTCCTATAAATCACAATATTGCAGGCATTTAGCTTATTTCATTTTTATGTTATAAATAATGCTATCATTAACATCCTTTAACATAAATCTTTGTCTACAATGCTGAATCTTTCTTTAAAAGGCTAAGTTGCAAGGGTTTCATATTCTTGTCACATTGCTGTCCAGAAAACATTGTACTAAGATCTCATTTCACCTCATTTTTGCTAACACTGAGTAATTGTCTTTTAATTTAGTAAAAACGAGGTAAAATGAGAACACATAGTGGACAGGATGTAAGTTAGTACAGTGTTTCCTGGAGAACAATGTGGCAAGCGTATGAAACTTTTGAAACTTCCCTAGGCTTTGAAATATATATACTATTTAAAAGACTATTACTCAGATGGGCAGTCTCACTTGGAGTCTTATGTCATGGCAATCAGGTGACAGCTGGGACTGGACGTGTGCTATGACCCCTCTGCTCACATATTTAGAACGTCAGCTGGGATAACTAGAACTTCTGGGGGCTGGCTGCACATCTCTCTATCCCAAACATGCTCTTCATGTGGCTAGCTCAGGCTTCTTCACAGGATGGTGGTCTCAGGGTACCTGGACATCTTACGTGGCTGCTGATTTCCACCAGAGCAAGCTTTCTAAGAGACCCAGACAGAAGCTGCAAGACTACCTATCACTTAGTCTTGGAAGCCATTCAGTATCATTCCAACTGCATGCTGTTGGTCAAAAGCAAGTCATAAAGACAACTTAGATTCAAGGGGAAGAGACTGCACGAGGGCACAAATACTGGGAGATGTGAAGGGTTGTGGGGAGGGGACTTTTTTTAATTGGCATTTCTTTCAGAAAACTTTTTCAAATGTTTGTTGGCTGTTTATAAACCATGACCTTAATTCTCAAGTTGCTATGAATGCTTTTTATTTACTGCAGGAAGAACCTGAAGAAGGGAGGGCCAGTATTTACAAGTCAGTGATCATCAACACTTCTAAGGAGATGATGTGCTTCAGTGACTATCCCGTCCCAGATCACTATCCTAACTTCATGCATAACTCCCAGATCCTGGAGTATTTCAGGATGTATGCCAAAGAATTTGACCTTCTAAAGTACATTCGGTTTAAGGTAGGGAATTTTGTGGGTATCTCTGTGTTCGGAGTTTCAAGTAAATGAATAACTGTTCTCATTTACCAGTGCTTATGTATAGATTGGTTTGATATGCTCATGTATCTATCCTATCCAGACAGATTCTACTCTATGTCTTCTCTATGTCTGAAAATATTCATGGAAAGGTCCCTCTTCTATGTATTTTGACTGCAGATCCAGGAAGCCACCTTCATTTCATTGCCTTCATTCTATATCATTTGATTACAATAAAACAATGAAGGGAACTGACAGGCATGGGAACTTCAAAACCTTCTGTTTCCACAACTTGCTGCTTAGCCCTTTTATACTTTCTGAAGTACTTTCCAGTGCATTATTTATGTGATCACAACAACCCAGTGAAGTAGGTATTAAAAAGTTATGAGGGAACAAATAAGTTAACTCTGGTGTAGAGGGAGGAACACTGAATTGGGAAACAAAAACTTGAATTCTAGTCTTTGCTCTACCACTAATCAACTTGTGACTTCAGACAAGTAAGTTCCTCAATGCCGATGTATCTTAAGTTTATTTGTAAAACAAGATGCCTGTACTAGATCACTTCACTGGTTCCTTCCTGCTGTAAAGTCTTCTGTGATATTCCTATCATTCTAAACCGTGACCATAAAAGAATCAATACTCTGACAGCTGGCAAAAAGCCCAAATCTTCTACCTTCTGATCATTCTACTAAATCATGCCTTTTTCTGTTTAATGACAAATTTAAAATGGCAATATCCAGTGACGACTTCCAAAGTCAGTCATTTACAGCCTAGTGGTCCTTCTCTTCACTTCTTTAAACACTTATTGTGTTTAAACACTTTAAACAAACAGGTTTGTTACCATACTAAGCAGTGAAGACAGAAAAAAAAAAAAAAACAGTGATTTCACAGTCTAGTTAAGGAGATAGAAAAATGAAGAGAAATTTCATTGTAAACATAATTATAAAAATAAAGAGTTAGAGTGATAAATGCCACTGAAATCTATACATTGCAGCTCAGAGGAGGGACACAGCCCATCAGGGCATGAGGCATCAGACACCAGGGAAGTTTTCTTAGAGGAGATAATACCAAGCTAAATGTTGAAGGGTGAGTTTCTCCAAATGAAGAAAGAGTAAAAGGATTATTCAGGCAGAAGCACCAGCCTGTGTAAAAGTAAGAACATGATAGAGAGGAACTATAAGTAGTATGTGATGTCTCAGGTATACAAGAGGGGTATCTCTATTAGTCAACCAAGACATTATGGCATAAACCCTAGAAGCACAGGAACACATTCTTAATGTTTCCTTAACCTGGGTAGAGTAACCTATATTTATTATTATTTTTTAAAGCTAAAAATTGTGCCACTGACTATCCCATCTCACACCTTCTTTCTTTATAGTTACTTGTAAAATGGGCATTTATGGGAGTCAGAGAGGTTCATTTACATAAAATATGAGCCACTGAGATGTTTCTCTACTCTATTAGGAAAGGGAGCCCTCTAGCTCAGTCACAAGTTTAAGGCCAGACAGTGAGAAGAGGACTTGCGGTAAGAAGGCATCAGAGGGTCTCAGGATGTCTGGGGGTATGGGGAGGAATAGGCATTTCGTGCATGGAGTGTCTCAGAAGCACAAGAGAAGCCCAAACTTTATTCACGTAGCACATTGCCCTAGGGTATGGTCCAGAGAACTGGTAGTCTGCACTTCTCTGGAAGCAGAGGAGAGTGCAGCGTTAGTCTGCCAACTCTCTTTTATTTAGCTTGCCTCATGGAAGTTTTCTCACTCTGACCACAGCCCCAAACAAAAAAGTTCTGATTTGTGGAGTATGAAAATCAAATACCCCTGCATGAGGCCTGTTAGGCGGTATCAGCCCTTTGTTTACCCTCTGCAAGGAGAGTCCTGTCAGGGAAGATGTCCACTATATGGGCTGTGGTTATAGTGCCCTGTGGCTACCCCTTTTCTTTTTAGACCACCGTGTGCAGTGTGAAGAAGCAGCCTGATTTCTCCACTTCAGGCCAATGGGAGGTGGTCACGGTATCTGAAGGGAAAAAGGAGGTGAATGTCTTCGATGGAGTTATGGTTTGCACTGGCCATCACACCAATGCTCACTTACCCTTGGAAAGCTTCCCTGGTAAGTAGCCTACAAGGAAGGAAGACACTTGAACTATGCCTGTGACCTGATCCCTAAAGAATGGGAGGAATGTGGTCTGAGTGATTCCTATCTTGGGATGAAATAAAGCTTATCCTAATTCTGCATATTCTTCTGAAAAGTGATGGGGTAACTTGTATTAACGCTATTTAGGAGGTAGAGATACCAGTAATTTGGGGGACTAGAGGAAAATTAGAAGGCTCTATATTTAGTTTTACAATAATTTTAGTTTTTTAAGGATAAAAGTTGATCTGCATTAGATTGAATGACGGAATTTTTCTTTTTTAATTTTTATTGGAGTATAGTTGATTTATAATGTTGTGTTAGTTTCTGCTGTACAGCAAAGTGAGTCAGTTATTCATATAAATATATCCACTCGTTTTTAGATTCTCTTCTCATATAGGTCATTACAGAGTACTGAGATGAGTTCCCTGTGCTATACAGTAGGTATTTATCAGTTACCTATTTTATATATAGTAGTGTGTATATGTCAATCCCAGTCTACCAGTTAATCCCTCCCCCACACCTTTCCTCCCTGGTAACCATAAGTTTGTTTTCTACATCTGTGAGTCTATTTCTGTTTTTTAAATAAGTTCATTTGTACCATTTTTTTTAGATTCCACAAATAAGCGATATCATATGATATTTGTCTTCCTCTGACTTACTTCACTCAGTATGACAATCTCTAGGTCCATCTACGTTGCTGCAAATGACAGTATTTTGTTCTTTTTTATCGCTGAGTAATATTCCATTGTATATATTTACCATGTCTTCTTCAACCTGAATGAGGGCTTTTTTAGCAGTTGAGGAAACAGAAATATTGAGTTTCTAAGGAAGAAAATAAAGCTTAAAGAAAGAGCTTAATTAACAGTCTTTGACCTGGATTTTCATTCTTTGGGGAAAAAAGCACTCTATGTATACTTTAGAGTATATAAGAATATATGTACTCCAATTGGAATGGAAGTAGGTATTTACAGATGATGAAAAGAGGGGGTGGGGGATGGGCAAAATAGGTGAAGAGGATTAAGAGATACAAGCTACCAGTTATAAAATAAATCAGTCTCAGTGCTGTAATATACAGCACAAGGAATATAGTCAAAAGACTGTAATATTGTAATAACTTTGTATGTTGCATAATCTATATAAATATCAAGTTACTATGTTGTACATCAGAAACTGATATAATATTATGTCAACTATACTTCAATAAAAGAAAAATAAACAGGATGAAAAGACAAAAGAGAATGGAGGTTTTCTGAAGCAGTTTGGATTTGTGAGTCCACAGGTCCAAAATACTAACAGATCCTGAGTTAAGCAGACTACTTATGATAAGGAAATCACAAGGTTCCACTCTTAGGCTATGGGAAAAGGAAACAGGCAAAATATTCAGAAAGGCAACAGTGCACCTGAGTAAAAGCAGAACATATGGAGAATATATGCATAAACTCTACACACTGCAAAAAAGTGAATGATTTAACAAATTATATCAGATAAACCATCACCCAATAATTATTTTCCCTTCTCTTGTAGGAATTGAGAAGTTCAAAGGACAGTACTTCCATAGTCGAGATTATAAGAATTCAGAGAGTTTTACTGGAAAGAGAGTCATTATAATTGGCATTGGGAATTCTGGAGGCGATCTGGCTGTGGAAATTAGCCACACAGCCAAGCAGGTTTGAATTAGTAAATTATTTACTTTGCTTCACCAAGGAAGCTGCAAGTGGACCCAGCAGAGTGTACGGATACCTGCACACAGCCCATCAGTGCCAATGGCAAATGCAGGGCTTGGTTTCACTGCCTCAGTTGGCAACATTTTGACTGATGATGTGATGGAGCCAAGGTTAAAAGTTAGATTCCCATTATTCACTTGGCCTCACACTAAGGAATTTGGTCATGACCACAAACTGTGCTCATAATCTCACTCAGCTGTCTCTTCAGAGTGTGCTTCTGGCTCTGAGGAAGACCAGGTGATTGCTGGGAGAGCTTGTTAGAATGCAGCGTTCAGAGTGTGGATCACCTGTTGGCCAGTAGAAGTGATAATGCTCTTATCTGAAGGAAAGTGTACTCAGTCATTGAAAGCTTTTCACTAATAGGATGTTGGAGGAATTTTCCTCTTCACTCTTCATCACTTCCCGAATGGAAAAAAGAAGTCTAATCCTTCTAGAGACAACATGGATATCAGTATGAAAAGCATCCACATTGTAGCACATGCAAGCAGCTCTCCCCAGCCTTTGCATACCATTAGGTAACACAGAATAACATTCACACTAAAGCAATTTCTATGTCCTTGAGGTTTTTTGGTTTGTTTGTTCTGTTTTTTGTATCATAGCTTTTGAACTGTGAAAAAAGTATCTTAATTATAAATTCCTAGAAAAAGACATCATTGATATATTTTGTTATTCACGTCTTTATTGAATCGTAACTTTGTTGGCAATAAGTAAATGCCTGGTTGTTCTTCAGTAACTTTAATTAAGCTGTGCTTCTCCACAAATTGTTTTAAAATTATTTTTTTTTAGGGTTGGCATTTATTTTTATTTATTTTTTAACATCTTTATTGGAGTATAATTGCTTTACAGTGGTGTGTTAGTTTCTGCTGTATAACAAAGTGAATCAGCTATACATATACATATATCCCCATAACTCCTCCCTCTTGTGTCTCCCTCCCTCCCACCCTCCCTATCCCACTCCAAATAGAAGTTTAATGCCACAACTTTGTGAAATGAACTTTACCCACAAACTCCATTCAATAACACTTCTTCTCAGGTCTATCCCCATCTATCACCACAAAACTAATTTTATATATTACTCCATGAATTAATTCAACAAGCATTTATTAGGAAATAGGTATATAAACAATAAAGGGTAAAAATGTGTGTGGGTGCTATGATAAAAGAATGTACCAGGTGTGTGGTGGGGACCGAAGGCATGAGCTTTCTTTAATACCATTGGCTTGTTAAATGGTCAGTTATAGAGGAGCTGGGCCTTACAAGCACTGAGGAATTGTAAATTGCCAAAGAACAAGGCAGGAAGAGCGGGTGGAGGTAAGGTGGTTGTGTCTGAGAAAGCTTTCTGACCTATGTATTATTGACACTATTTTATACATAGAGAACTTTTTAAATGAAGCTCTGAGCATTTATATTACTCATAACCTATATTTAAAAAGTTATACACACTGCACACAAAACCATTTGATTTCTAAGACTACACACAGGCTCTTTCAACGGTGACATGTAAAAGTGCTTATTTATGATAGCAGTTAAGGTCACCACGGGTGAGAATATATGTATGAAGTACATGATTATCCCTCTGTAGACAGGTCACCTTTTAACATGAGGGCTTAGACAAGAGACCATAAAACAATGTACTTATATAGCTTACAACCCTGGAAAATATCTCCAGCGAGTTTTATAATATAGAGAAAGTGATGCTTTTGCCAGGTAGTTGAATACCAAACTTTTACTACGTGGACTTTAGCCAGCAGATAACACAGAAAGACAGACCAGTTCCCTGTTGTGCTACTTGCAATCTTCAGTTTTTCCCTTAAATAAATGATGAAACATTACTTAAGCACAGACTTCAGAGTCAGTTAGACTTAGGTTGGAAATTCAGCTCTATCATTTAGTAGCTATACGATCTCAGGCAAGTTATTCATCCTCTCCATGCTTCTCATCCATAAAATGGACATAACAATACCTACTTCAAGAGGTTGTTGTATTGATCAAATAAAAATATAGATAAAGGACCTAGTACAGCGATTTACAGGTTACAATTCTCAATAAAAGGAAGTGATGCTGATGATAGGCTGGGGACTAAAGGATGTATATGCTCTACCTCCCACCTTGGAGAAAACACATTTGGAAAGATAAAAGATAAGAATATATAATATTAAATATCAACATAAATGATACTTTTTTCTAATACTGCAAACAATGTCAAAGGCAAAAAAAAGACAGAAGATTTCAGATCAAATGATGTCCAGTTGCTTTCAGCTTTACTGTTCCATGATTTTAAATGAGTTGGACAGGTGACAAGTGCTAGAGAAGTTCAGAAGATGGAGAGAAAGTTATCAGCCAGAACAGTCAGTGGTATCTTCATGGAGGAGGCAGACTTGATCTGGATCTGAAAAATGAATAGGCTTTGGAGAATGAAGGGGATAGGGGGCTTTTCAGGGAGGCATAATGACATTAAACAGAAATGCACTGGTGGTTGGGAGCAAGACATAGTCTTGGTCAGTGACTACACCAATTTAATTGTAAGCTTAGTGTTTGAGAAGAAAATGGCAGGAAATTTAAATATATATATATTGCCAGGGAATAAAAAGCCAGACTAATGAGTTTGAAGTTCATCTTGAAGTAACTGGGTTCCCATTCCTTCAGAGAAATAAGTCAGAGAATGGCAAAAACAAACATTTTTTTTTCCCATGCCTCAGGTTTTCCTCAGCACCAGAAGAGGGGCTTGGATCTTCAATCGTGTCGGAGACTATGGATATCCTGTTGATGTGTTATTCTCTTCTCGATTTAAATATTTTATGAAGAAGATTTGTGGTCAAACATTAGCAAATATATTTTTGGAAAAAAAGATGAACCAAAGGTTTGATCATGAAATGTTTGGCCTGAAGCCTAAACACAGGTATGTTCCCAGGCTGGGAGGTGGGCAGTAACAGTCAACGCAAAGAATAAGGACTGTTCACATAGGCTAATAGTACGGTTACCTCTATGTTTACATTAAGCAAGTCCACAGAATCTGAGATTAGATTTCTACCTTTCCCCCACAGAAGTCCAAGATCTACTGGTCTGTAATTTTCAGGCTATAATTCTCCTTGGCATTAACCATTTTATCATTCCCCGAGGTACCAGTTCTTTTTACATGATGCCCAATAGCAACAACAAAATGGTAGTAGCGGGCAATGCATCATTCATTCATTCATTCATCCAACAAACAACTGAGCATCTGTTATGAGCCAAGCATTATACTGGCATGAGAATACTGAGACTAAAGACCTAATAGTAATAGTAATACTAATAACACTGTACCTTTTTGAGGACTTAATATAAGACAAGCACGGTTTTAAATGAGTTACACGCATTATCTCATTTAATCCTCACAACAGCTCTATAGGTTGGTACTATTTTGATCTCCATTTTGCAGATATAAAAACTGACACTTAGAGAACCTAATTTGCCCAAGATCACACAAGTAATAAATGACAGACTTGAGAAATGGATATTTCCTTTAATACTCTAACAAGAAGATAGACAATAGAATATGATAAAGAAATGCATGGAGTGCTATGAGAGTATGAAAGATAGGAGTTCTCACACAGCCTAGAAGGTAGACTGTGAGCGTTTCTAGAAGCTGATTTTAAATGCTGTTTTCCCCTCCAGCTTTTAATTTTTTTAATGTTTAGATTTAATTGCTATAAAATAGTAAGTACAATGAGCACCCATATACCCTTCACTTAGATTCATCTATTATTAACGGTTTACTATATTTGCTTTTTCCCTCTCCCTCTCTCTGGAGATAGATAGATACACACATATATAGCTTCCATATATACATACATATAGTCATAAATTTTTTCTGAAACATTTGAGAGTAAGCTGCAGTCAATACAACACTTTACCCTACATTCTTTAGCATATATTGCCTAAGAAAAAGGGCATTCTTCTACATAAACATAATTATCACACTTAGTAAATTTAACATTGATAAAATACCGTTATCTAATATAATGCATATTCAAATTTTCCAAATTGTTTCAATAATATTTGTAGCTTATTTATTTATTTGTTTGGCCACACTGCATTGCTTAAAGTTTGCAGTCCTAACACTGGAACGCCAGGGAATTTCCTGTAGCTTTTATAGTTTTAAATCCAGGGTCCTGTCAGGTATTACACCATTGTATTTAGTTGTCATACCTCTTTAATCTCTCTTAATCTGAAATAAATCTCCATTTTCTTGACATGGGTTTTTTTTTTTTTTTTAAGAATTCAAGCCATTTGTTTTGCAGAAAGTCTCTAAATTTGGACTTTCATAGCTGTTCTTCCTTTATTATATTTAGGTTAAACAATTTTGGTGTGAATATCCATAGGTTATGTTGTGCCTTCTTGGAGGATCACATCAGGAGCCATATGATAGCAGTTTATTGCATATTAATGATGTAAAATTTGACAACTTGGATTAGGTGGTCTACCAGGTTTCTCTTTTGTAAAGATTTTTTTTCCTTTGAAACTAACCAGTGGGGTGATACTTTGAGACTGTGTTCCCCAACCTTTCAGGAATTTATTTCGCCCAATTATGGAAACTGTAGCATCCATAACTTTGGTGATCACAAAATATATTGAGGTTATATGGAATAATAGAAGAGAGTCAAACAAACAGGGTAAGGAAGTAGCATTCTAATTATAAATACAAGGTCTTGGAATAGCAAAAAATACATTATGCTCTGAGACCTGCACACAGTTTGGTTTGGCTGGACTACAGGCAAAGATGGAAGAGTGACTGAGTACATCTCCTGGTTCACTGGGCAGATATATGAAAATATTTGTATGCTCTGCTAAATAAAAAGTTTAGAATGAAGACAGCCCACAGCCACTGAAAGATTTTAAGCACGTGAGTGACACAATAATAAATACATTTTGGAACAATCACTCCAAAAATGATGTAGAAGATAGACTGAAAGAGGATGGAGCAGGAGGCACTAGAGACAGCTGTAATGGCCCACGTGAAACAGCATAAGTAAAACTGTTCTGGGGGTGTTAAGAGGAGAAAGCGTGGCCTTGGTGACCAGATGTAAGACTCACAGTTTTGTGGCTTGGGCCACAAAATGTGGATGGTGGTACTGTTAGTGAACAGGAGTAAGTTTGGAGAGAAAGATGAAATGATGAGGTTGGAATGAGAACAGAATCTGTACCTAAAGGTTTGTGTCAAAGAATTACTAAATGCAGCAAACCAGTAATACTGTTTAAACATATCTTGTTCCTAAGAAGAGGCCAGCTCTGTCTGAACATGATGGGCTGAGGATTCTCAGAGCCTGTTAACACAGGGTCCAGGATTCACACTGCTTTTAGAAAGGTCCAAGATTCTGCACCTTATCCTATGTTATTTCAAGGAAACACTACTTACCATGCCTAGAGTATCTCAAGGGAGTTCATAAAAAAACATTTGATATAAATCCTAAAATCCTAGGCTGTGTGACCTTGGGCAAGCCACTTAACTTCTTCAGGCCTCAGTTTCCTCGTCTATAAGACCTGGATAATGACAACTGTCCTGCCTCCTTCAGTGGGTTTGCGTGAGACTCAAATACGTTAATGTATGTAAAAACAGTTTATAACTGTAAGTCACTATACACATGCAATTTATTATATCTTTTGGAAAATGATGGTCCAAGCCTGGCTCTTGGGCCTTTGAAGAGGAAAAGGGACTCAACAGAATGCTGATAGTCCAGTTCTGCAGATTTCTTGACATATGGGTAGAAGCTACTAGACTGTGGCCTTATATCACTGAGAGCATTATTAGTCCTTGAGAAACCAGGCACGTACTCATCAAATAAAACAATCCTTCCCTCACTTCTCCAACAGCTTCTCTTTCAATGCCATCCAGGGTCCAACTTTTACTCTGAGATCCTTACCTTTGTCAAGCTGGTATACATTAGACCTTTCCCAAATTTCATGAATAAAGGGAGACTATTGGCATATTGATTAACCACCTCAATCAAAATAGAATTTTACTTACATGGTAATGATCTCTCTCTCTCATGATCTCTCCTTCTTTATCATCATTCACAGAGCTCTGAGTCAGCATCCAACGGTAAATGACTTTCTGCCAAACTGTATAATTTCTGGCTTGGTGAAGGTGAAATCAAACGTGAAGGAATTCACAGAGACAGCGGCCATATTTGAGGATGGCTCCAGGGAGGATGACATTGATGCTGTTATCTTTGCCACAGGCTATAGCTTTGCCTTTCCTTTTCTTGAAGATTCTGTCAAAGTAGTCAAAAACAAGATATCCCTGTATAAAAAGGTCTTCCCGCCTAACCTAGAAAAGCCAACTCTTGCAATCATAGGCTTGATCCAGCCCTTGGGTGCCATTATGCCCATTTCAGAGCTCCAAGGACGCTGGGTCACTCAAGTATTTAAAGGTAAGTGACCATGCAAGATGACTACCGAATTACTTAGTGGTTTGTTTAATTATGTTTATGTTCTTGCTTATAAATAGCTGAGACAGCATGTATGATTGTAACAGTGCCTGGTATAAAATTAGTGCTCAAAAATTAATTTTTGAGGGAATATAAAGTAGTAACTTATAACCATGGACATATAGCAGAATCTACTAGGAAGTTTTCCAAAAATAGGCATGCTTTGCCTGGTGGTGTTTATTTAATAAGTCTCAAGTGGGGCTTACATAAAATTGTTGAGAAAATGTTCCCCGGGTGATTCACACATGCACTCCAGATTAAAATCCACTCATCTAGATTTCAGACAACTGATACATATTTGTGAAGCAAAAGAATTATTCTTCTTTCATTATAGTTAGAGAAAGTCACATATAGAAGTGCTGTGATTTCATTTTAGACAAAAATTAAGAGCTGGTTAAAGACTAGTCCAGAATGAAGAAGATTCAGCCACTCAAAGTCTTACTTTCCCCCCTTTATGTTCCCTCTTTCAGAAAGTTTTGGCTAGGAAAACATGAGAAAAAACTTTGGGGTTTGGGATAGCAGGCTCAATATGAGTCAGCAGAATGATGTGGCTTCCAAAAGACTTAACTATATCTGGCATTATTAAAAAACTATAATGTCCTGGAATTTACAACTCTTCTTCCCTGAACTGGTGAGACCACACCCAAAGACATTTTAAAAGTGAAACTGGAGTACATTAAAAGGAGAGAGACAAGAGTGGTTAAGGGGTTTGAAAATGTGCCATTTGAAGTACAACTAAAGGAGCTGGAGAGGTGTGGCTGGAGAGGATAAGATTTAGGGGAGATATGAAAGTTCCCTTCAGATACCTGAATAGATGCCCCATGGCAGAAGGTTTTTTATATTTGCTTAGTATCACTTCAAAGGTTGAACTAGAAACAAGGAGTGAAACTTTGAGGGTTTGCACAATATCAGCTTAACATCAAAAATAAACTTTTGCCAGGCCAATAGGAAGTAGATTCAAGCCTCAGAATAGGGAGAAATCAGATGACTTTTAAGGTTCCTTCTAACAAAGAAGTTCTTTGATTCTATGGTTACTATAATAAAATTTGCTACCATTACTTACGTTTAATTAAAACTGTTCAAAGTTCTTGTTGAGGGACTTCCCTGGTGGTCTAGTGGTTAAGACTCTGCATCCCCAATGCAGGGGGCCTGGGTTTGATCTCTGGTCAGGGAACTAGATCCCATGTGCCTCAACTAAAGATCATGCATGCCGCAAAGAGGATTTTGCGTGCCACAACTAAGACCCAGCGCAGCCAAATAAATAAATAAATATTTTTTAAAAACGTTCTTATTGAAATTACAGATTCTTCTTCCCTAGTGAAGGTCCTCATGGTAGCAGAGAAAAAAGAAGCAATGATGTTAGAGTTGATAGATAAAAAACTTTTCCAAATTTCCCCGAAGTTCTTTCATTTCTTTCTGTTTTTTTCTTTTTTCGCTGTGCCGTGTGGCATGTGGGAATCATAGTTCCCCAACCAGGGATCGAACCCATGCCCCCTGCAGTGGAAGCATGGAATCTTAACCACTGGACTGCCAGGGAACTCCCAAAGTTCATTTCTTAATTCCTTTTAATTCCATCCAGTAGATCACGTACTCCTTGAGCACTGGACCAGCAATGCAATGCAAGTAACCGGTTAAGTTGGCTTAATTCCAGTCATATAAAGTGTCTCTTTTTTTTTTTTTTTTTTGCGGTACGTGCTGTGGCCTCTCCCGTTGCAGAGCACAGGCTCCGGACGCACAGGCCCAGCGGCCGTGGCTCACGGGCCCAGCCGCTTCTTAGCACGAACCCACATCCCCCGCATTGGCTGGCGGACTCCCAACCACTGCGCCACCAGGGAAGCCCGCTAAAGTGGATCTTTTAATTGGGTCATAAAGTAAGAGGAAAAGGTTGCTTTAAAATAGGCCACAGCATCTTAGTAAACTTTGAACAAAAACGAGACTCTTTTCCAGGACCAAGTGAACCATTGAGAGGATTAGGGCAAATGAGTATTTGGAAGATTCTGCATTGTGACTGTGGGATTAGGGGATCTTAGGGGAAATGCACAAAAAGCTGTTTCCTCTGCTAGCAAATCTTAGTTAGTGCTAATCCCTCTAGCTTTCTTCTAACACTTGGAAGGAAGGAATCATCAGAGAATCCCTATAACTTTATCAAATTTCCAAAAGGAACCCTGAGTTTTTTGTTTTACTGTCTGCCTACCAAATCCTTGCCTTTCTCAGCCCAGAATTCTACCTTCACTGTGCCAATTTTAAGACCATTCTTTCACACCTGCCCAACTCTGCCTGTCCTCTTCCCTGGCCTGTCCTTTCCTCACCAAGCCCCATTTCCCTACTTCCTTTGTTCTCTAGAATTACTATTCTCTTGTCAAGAAAATATTCCACCCTTTCCTAGAACACTGAACCCACTTGCTTGCCTTGACAGAAATCTAGTTTTCTTTTGTCTTGCTTGTAGCCCTCTCAAGAGCCCTTGCAAGTGTTCCACTTTCATTTAGTAACTTTCTTCCCTTGAAAACTGTATGAAATGATACCAATTCTCTGGATCACAAAGAAGCATTATGTCATAGCATGGCATTCACGTTCCTCCACAAATTGGATACAGGCTGCTTTTCAGGCCCATCTTTTGCAGGTCTTTACCATCCATCCTACAATCTTCTAGATGCACTGAATGACTTACCCACTATGCAGCAAACACAGCAGGTACTCTTATACCCTGTGCCTTTGCTTCTGGTGTTCTCTCTGCCTGGTATGCCTCCCTTTTACTTGTTATTTGTGTGGGAAAAGCCTGTTTATTTCCTCCCTCTCTGTAGTATATTGAAAGCTCTTTAAATAAAAGAATCATGTTTATTTGCCTTTGTCTTCCAAGTCTAGACCAGTGCCTAGCACATGGGAGGTAGCTAATACATCTCTATTCAATGACTGCAAGTTTAGTTTTGGAGGTTTTCTAAACTCTACAGTAGAAAGTTCTTATCAGAGGATCTCAGCTTATGAACTACCTTCTCAATTTCCAGTCATGGTAAAAGGCTGGAGTGAACTGAAAGAGCAGAATGGCAGCCACACCTCCTTCTCTTGTAACATTACCTTTACATTAAACATGCAGGGACTAGTCAGGACTACATAAATACAATCTGTCTTAGGCCCGAGAGCCGACGGAAAGACTTAGTTCCACAGAGTTACAATTCAGGCTCACCCCCTTTGAACCTTGCCTTGGAACCCTTAGGAAATCTCTGAACTTCAGTTCCACACTGTTCTTCAACAACATTCTTCAGTTAACATTTACTGGCCTCTTAGTATATGCCAGATCCTCTGCTAGGTGCTGGAGATACAAATATGACCAAACAGAAAATTCTTATCTTTATGGAACTCAGAGTCAAGCAAGGGAGACAAGTAAACAGACATTTAATGTGTTCATTCATTCAGCAGGTATTTACTATATCCTAAACAAGTGTCCAATAACAATGTAGAGGAGCTGGCTATGGGAGCAGAAAGGAATAAGTACCCAATTCTCCCTACACCTGCAAATACACTGTAAAAAAGAAGAGTTTACTAAAAGGACAAGGCCATCTCGACCAGAGAAGAGAATAATTAGTAATATTTATGCAAATTTAGAGAAAATGACAAAATAAACCAAGTCTTGAGAACTACAAGGAGTTCAGAATTCTGGAGAATAAAGTATTATAGGAATTAAAGAAAATGAAGCTGGAGATATTTATAGAGGCAAAACCAAGAAAAATCCTTAGGTGCCATGCAAGAAGTTCACATTCAATGTAGGCAATAGAAAACAATTGAAGGATTAACTGGCAGAGGGGGAGCCAAATCAGATTTGTAACTCAGAAGATGTGTTAGAGGGAAATGAAATGGGAAATAGGTCAGCTGCGAGCCTGTGACAAAAGTCCAAGAAAGACATAATGAGGGCTTTAAACTAAGGTAAAGGAATATGAGAAATATTTGAATGAAATTTCATTGGTGAATTTGAAAGGATTTGGAGGGAATGTAGGTTGGAGATGAAAGAGAAAAGAATCTGCTCAGAGGCTATGGCCATTGATGTAAGCTGGAAATATAAGAGGAGGTGCAAGATAGGAAGGAGGGAAATACACATGGTAAAAATGACATGTGCCTGAACGAGGAAACACTGCAACAACAGTATCAATGAATTAAGAACTGCACCACCGGATACAGTACACATCTTTATATATTCCTATCTATCTACCTATCTAATTTATAATGATTTTTTTGTTTGGTTGTGTTTTTGTTTTTTGTTTTGTTTTTTGGATGGATTGGCTGAATCACAGGCAAGAAATCACCTCCTCCTCCATGTTTCTACTTAAGTAAAAATTATTGTTGTACCATGAGAAATAATTAGGAAATCAACTCTCAAACTGTGTTTCATGAGCATCTTAAGACCTGTGATTAACTTCAAATGAAGCATTTCAGTGATTCCTCATTGACTTACGAACATACATAATAATTCCCAAGGCTAAAATGAAAAGAACACATGGCAAAACACAGAAGGCTATTTCTTGAGGGTTGAATTTGGGTCTCATGTTTTAAGAGGGACACACCAGGATAGTTACTAGAGTATGCCCAGAGAAAGGCAACCAGTGGGGCAGAGAACGTGAAAGCTGTTATATGGGGAACTGTTAAGGCTTTAAGGCTGATAATGGGAAGACTTAAAGAAGTTATGACAGTTGTTCTCAAATGGTGCAAACGCTGTCATTTGTTAATACTAGACTCCTTGGCCCCAGAAGGCAGAGCTAAGTCCACTGGTGCCAGCTGCATGGAGCCAGGTTCTGGGGTCAATGAAAAGAATAATGTTCCAGCAAGTAGAGCAGCCAAACAATTAAATCATCTCCTCAGGTGATGAGATCCCCATCACCAGAGATATTTAAGGAGGAATGAGATAACCACTTGAGAGTACTTGTAGAGAGGATTGTATTAGGTAAGATATATTCCCATTCTAAAATTACACGTTCCAGAATTTTGTGGAGTAACACTTTAGAGTTGGGTGTGGCTAAAGTTTTCTACATGGCATAGTGCCTGTAAATCCGGGCATAAAGCTAATCATTTAAATTGAGAGTTGTCTATGTCAACTTAAATACTATTCTACCTTTGTCTAGCCATGTCCTTGGTGTTAAATTCCTGCTACTGGAACTGTTCATTGGTGCTTAAATTTATCTGTTAAGATTGGGTATTATGAGTTGCCCTTGACCTTACCCCTCACTCTCAGTAAATAAAAAATTTAGAAGGTAAGGCTTATCTTCCATGGAACTGTAGGCATACAACAGGACTGAGAGTTTACTTTTACTTCCTTCTCCCTGTGGTATAAATCCTCTTTCTTAATAAGAGTACAAGTACAGGTGTGTTTCCAATCCTCCCCCCTCCTTTTACTTTGTACCTCATTTTCTGTACACTTTTAAGGCCATTTATCATTTCCTCATGTCCAGATTTCATTTCCCAATTGAAAGACTATGTTAGGGAGGAGGCAGCTTTTGGTTGGAAAGCAGATTAGGAGAAATACCTTACAAAGACAAAGTAGAAAAGAGTAAGCTACTGAGGTTAATGATTATATTCTGGTGGTGGTAGGGTAAGGTGATCAAGTGAAGGTGTAACCTCCTTGGTACAGACAACTAGCCTGTATTCCTTTGAATTTTCCATAGCATGGTAATTGTTAATAGGGTTAGTGTTCATACTGAGGTAATTTTACACTTAAAATTTTGATTTTTCTCTTTAGGGATAAAGACATTACCCTTACAAAATGAAATGATAAAAGAAATAGCTAAGGTTCAAGAGGATATGGCCAAAAGGTAAGAGTTCTCCCAGGAAGATAGGTGGTTAATTTTTCCCACTTAGTTCTTTTTCTTCTCTTTTGGCTGCATTGGGTCTTCGTTCCTGTGCATGGGCTTTCTCTAGTTCTGGAGAGCAGGGGGCTACTCTTCTTTGCGGTGCATGGGCTTCTCATTGTGGTGGCTTCTCTTGTTGCGGAGCATGGGCTCCAGGCACGCAGGCTTCAGTAGTTGCAGCATGTGGGCCCTAGAGCGTGTGGGCTTCAGTAGTTGTGGTGCATGGGCTCTAGGGTGCGCGGGGATTAGTAGTTGTGGTTCACGGGCTCAGTAGTTGTGGCACACAGGCTTAGTTGCTCCACAGCATGTGGGATCTTTCTGGACCAGGGATCAAAGCCATGACCCCTGCATTGGCAGGCGGATTCTTAACCACTGCACGACCAGGAAAGTCCCCCCACTTCTTAATAAGAGCAATGTTGTACTGTATTTATTGTCCTCGTGTTTGTTTAAGGATTTAGATTATATTTTGAAGGAAAAGGAAATCATAGTTTGTGACAATAGAATAGAGAATTACCACCAAGTGGTTTGAATATGGATGGGAAAGGAGAGAAAAGCTTAAGAAAATTCTATGTTTAGGGCCTAAAAGAAAAGTCAAGTAGGAAAAAGCACACGGAGAGAAAACCTGGTACATTATTTTGGCAAGGATTACATGAAGAGATATTAGAGCTGCCAGAGGAAGGAAGGGCAGCGATGAATTGAGAGGTAGATATGGTTAAATTACAAATCAGTAGGTAGATTTACAAATCTGCAGGTAGATTTACAAATCTGCAGAGGCTACTTTGCTGGCTGTCATGTGACAGCATACTTAGGTCACAGTGGCTCTTAGTATGAGTAATCTATAGGATCTGGGAAGGTGGTACCACCAGCCCGTATTTTAGTGCTTGGGTGGACACATTTAGCAGTCTGAATTTCAGAACTTGAGCTTATTCACTGCTAATTTTTATTTGAACAAAGTTGATGTTAATAAAGCTCCTAGATTTTTGTGGAGAAGTCAGAGGCACAATCATCCCATGCCCAAAGACGTGGTTTTCTTCAACTGATTATACCAGCATAACTCTCCCTTCTGCAAGGAGGAGAAAGACAGTTTTTACTTAACCCTGATACCCTTTCTAGGTGCTCTCCTATCTTCCTCCTTCCTTTCACTGCCAAACTTCTACAATATGTATTCTACATTATATATATTGACTTGTAATACTTTCCTCTTTGTTCTCAGCTTATCTATTTCTTCCACATCCTTCAACGACTTATCATAGCTCGATTTTAACTACCCTCTTCTACATTTGTATTTAGCAGTCTAAAACCACATGATTTACCAGAAGTCTTATATTCTTGTCTGTTTCATGTGAAGTCTTACATTCTTCTCTGTTTCATGTGTATCTATCTTATCTAGTTCAGTAGACTATAAGGCCCTTAAGAATAGAGACATGTCTTTTCTTTCTTCTCTATTTTCTACAGCTCCTAGCTCAATATTGAGCCAAGAGCAGATAGGAAGCATTGATTAATTGATGGAGTGACTGAATTGTTAATAGGCATGGCTTCTGTCTTCTCTGTTTCAGGTATGTGGACAGCCAACGCCACACCATTCAGGGAGACTATATAGATACCATGGATGAGCTTGCTGACCTGGTGGGCGTCAGGCCCAATCTGCTGTCCCTGGCCTTCACTGACCCCAAATTGGCATTACAGTTATTTTGGGGACCCTGTACTCCAATCCAGTATCGGCTACAGGGCCCTGGAAAGTGGGATGGAGCTCGAAAAGCTATCCTCACCACAGAAGATCGTATCAGGAAGCCGCTAATGACAAGAGTAATTGAAAGCAACAATTCCACAACTTCAACAATAACAATGGCCAGGTTTATGCTGGCTGTGGCTTTCTTTGCTATAATTATGACCTATTTTTAGCTGTTCCATTGTCACTGTCCCAGTTTCCTTTGAAAGCTGGATCTGGAGATGCCTTCAGAACCTGACAAGATTGAACAACTCTCAGCTTCACATTGCCCAGAAATTTACTTTTATTTCTCTTTCCAAAGCATTAATCCTTTTTCCTCTTTTCCCTATAGTGAAATCCCACCTTTTCATTTGTACTGACTTACCTCCCTTACTCTTATGACCCATCACTTTTTCCTTTCAGTCATTCCTGGACTGTGAGCTCAGGTACTCTGTTAGTCATCTTTGTTTTGTCCCTAGCAGAGTTCCTGAAATGTGGTAGGTGCTTTCTTTTCTTTTTTTTACATCTTTATTGGAGTATAAAGGCTTTACAATATTGTGTTCGTTTCTCCTGTACAACAAAGTGAGTCAGCTATATGTATACATATATCCCCATATCCCCTCCCTCTTGAGCCTCCCTCCCACCCTCCCTATCCCATCTCTCTAGGTCTTCACAAAGCTCTGAGCTGACCTCCCTATGCTATGCAGCAGCTTCCCACTAGCCATCCATTTTACATTTGGTAGTGTATATACATCAATGGTACTCTCTCACTTCATCCCAGCTTCCCTTTCCCCACTGTGTCCTCAAGTCAGTTCTCTATGTCTGCATCTTTATTCCTGCTCTGCCACTAGGTTCATCAGTACTGCTTCTTTAAATCCCATATATATGCGTTAGCATATGGTATTTGTTTTTCTCTTTCTAACTTACTTCACTCTGTATGACAGATTCTCGGGCCATGCACCTCAGCACAAATAACTCAATTTCGTTCCTTGTTATGGCTGAGTAATATTCCATTGTATATATGTGCCACATCTTCTTTATCCATTCATCTGTTGATGGACACTTAGGTTGGTTCCATGTCCTGGCTATTGTAAACAGTGCTGCAATGAACATTGTGCTATGTGACTCTATTTGAATTATGGTTTTCTCAGGGTATATGCCCAATAGTGGGATTGCTGGGTCATATGGTAGTTCTATTTTTAGTTTTTTAAGGAACCTCCATACTGTTCTCCATAGTGGCTGTAACAATTCACATTCCCACCAACAGTGTAAGAGTGTTCCCTTTTATCCACACCCTCTCCAGCATTTATTGTTTGTAGATTTTCTGATGATTCCCATTCTAATAGGTGTGAGGTAATACCTCATTGTAGTTTTGATTTGCATGTCTCTAATAATTAGTGATATTGAGCATCTCTTCATGTGCCTCTTGGCCATCTGTATGTCTTCTTTGGCCATCTGTACATCTTCTTTGGAGAAATATTTAGGTCTTCTCCCCGTTTTGGGATTGGGTTGTTTGTTTTTGTGTTACTGAGCTGCATAAGCTGATTGTATATTTTGGAGATTAATCCTTTGTCAGTTGTTGTTTGCAAATATTTTCTCCCATTCTGAGGGTTGTCTTTTCGTCTTGTTTATGGTTTCCTTTGCTGTGCAAAAGCTTTTACATTTCATTACGTCTCAGTTGTTTATTCCTGTTTTTAATTCCCTTATTCCAGGAGGTGGGTCAAAAAGGATCTTGCTGTGATTTATGTCATAGAGTGTTCTGCCTATGTTTTCCTCTAAGAGTTTTATAGTGTCTGGCCTTACATTTAGGTCTTTAATCCATTGAGGTTATTTTTGTGTCTGTAGTTAGTGTGTGTTCTAATTTCATTCTTTCACATGTAGCTGTCCGGTTTTCCCAGCATCACCTATTGAAGAGGCTGTCTTTTCTCCACTGTATATTCTTGCCTCCTTTGTCAAAGATAAGGTGACCCTATGTGCATGGGTTTATCTCTGGGCTTTCTATCCTGTTCCATTGATCTATATTTCTGATTTTGTGCCAGTATATTACTGTCTTGATTACTGTAGCCTTGGAGTATAGTCTGCAGTCAGGGAAACTGATTCCTCCAGCACCATTTTTCATTCTCAAGATTGCTTTGGCTATTTGGGGTCTTTTGTGTTTCCATACAAATTGTAAGATTTCTTGTTCTAGTTCTGTGAAAAATGCCACTGGTAATTTGATAGGGATTGCATTGAATCTGTAGATTGCTTTGGGTAATATAGTCATTTTCACAGGATTGATTCTTCCAATCCAGGACCAAGGTATACCTGCCCAACTGTTTATGTTATCTTTGATTTCTTTCATCAGTGTTTTATAGTTTTCTGAGTACAGGTCTTTTGCCTCTTTAGGTAGGTTTACTCCTAGGTATTTTTATTGTTATTGTTGTGATGGTAAATGGGATCGTTTCCTTAATTTCTCTTTCTGATCTTTCGTTGTTACTGTATAGGAATGCAAGAGATTTCTGCGCATTAATTTTGTATCCTGCAACCTTACCAAATTCACTGACTAGTTCTGGTAGTTTTCTGGTGGCATCTTTAGGATTTTCTATGTATAGTACCATATCATTGGGAAAGTCAGTTTTAGGTCTTTTCCAATTTGTATCCCTTTTATTTCTTTTTCTTCTCTGATTGCTGCACCTAAGACTTCCAATACTGTGTTGATTAATAGTGGCAAGAGTGGACAGCCTTCTCTTGTTCCTGATCTTAGAGGAAATGCTTTCAGTTTTTCACCATTGAGAATGATGTTTGTAGTGGGTTTGTCATATATGGCTTTTATTATGTTGAGGTAGGTTCCCTCTATGCCCACTTTCTGTAATTTTTGTCATAAATGGGTGTTGAATTCTGCCAAAAGCTTTTTCTGCATCTATTGAGATGATCATATGATTTTTATTCTTTAATTTGTTAATATGGTGTATCACATTGATTGTTTTATGTATATTGAAGAATCCTTGCATCCCTGGGATAAATCCCACTTGATCATGGTGTATTATTCTTTTAGTGTGTTGTTGGATTCTGTTTGCTAGTATTTTCTTGAGGATTTTTGTGTCTATGTTCTTCAGTGATACTGGTCTATAATTTTCTTTTTTTGTAATATCTCTGTTTGGTTTTGGTAACAGGGTGATGGTGGCCCTCATAGAACAAGTTTGGGAGTGTTCCTCCCTCCACAACTTTTTGGAAGAGTTTGAGAAGGATAGGTGTTAACTCTTCTCTAAATGTTTGATAGAATTTGCCTGTGAAGCCATCTGGTCCTAGACTTTTGTTTGTTGGAAGATTTTAAATTACAGTTTCAATTTCATTACCTGTGATTGGTCTGTTTATATTTCCTAATTCTTCCTGGTTCAATCTTGTAAAGTTGTACTTTTCCAGGAATTTGTCCATTTCTTCCAGGTTGCCCATTTTATTGGTATAGAGTTGCTTTAGTAGTCTATTATAATCTTTTGAATTTCTGCAGTGTCACTTGTAATCTCTTCTTTTCATTTCTAATTTTATTGATTTGAGTCCTCTCCCTTCTTTTCTTGGTGAGTCTGGCTAAAGGTTTATCAATTCTGTTTATCTTCTCAAGGAACCAGCTTTTAGTTTTATTGATCTTTGCCATTTGTTTCTATTTCATTTATTTCTGCTCTGATTATGATTTCTTTCCTTCTACTACCTTTGGGCTTTGTCCTTTTTCTAGTTGCTTTAGGTGTAAGGTTATATTGTTTATTTGAGATTTTTCTTGTTTCTTGAGGTGAGCTTGAATTGCCATGAACTTCCCTCTTACAACTGCTTTAGATGCATCCCATAGGTTTGGGATCATTGTGTTTTTGTTGTCATTTGTTTCTAGGTATTTTTTGATTTCTTCTTTGATTTCTTCAGTGATCTCTTGGTTATTTAGCAGTGCACTGTCTAGCCTCCACGTGTTTGTGTCTTTTACTGTTTTTGTCCTGTAATTGATTTCTAATCTCATAGCGTTGTGGTTGGAAAAGATGCTTGATACGATTTCAGTTTTCTTAAATTTTCCAAGGCTTGATTTGTGACCCAGGATGTGATCTATTCTGGAGAGTGTTCCATATGCACTTCAGAAGAAAGTGTGTTTTTCCACTTTCAGGTGGAATGTCCTAAATATCAATTAGGTCTATCTGGTCTATTGCGTCTTTTAAAGCTTTCCTTATTTATTTACTCTCTGGATGATCTATTGGTGTAAGTGGGGTGTTAAAGTCCCCCACTACCATTGTGTTACTGTTGATTTCTCCTTTTATGGCTGTTAGCATTTGCCTTATGTATTGAGGTGTTCCTATGTTGGGTGCATAAATATTTATAGTTGTTACATTTTCTTCTTGGATTGATCCCTTGATCATTATGTAGTGTCCTTTCTTATCTCTTGTAACAGTCTTTATTTTAAAGACTATTTCATCTGATATGAGTATTGCTAATCCAGCTTTCTTGTGATTTCCATTGGCGTGGAATATCTTCTTCCATCCCCTCACTTTCACTCTATGTGTCCCTAGGTCTGAAGTGGGTTTCTTGTAGACAGCATATATAAGGGTCTTGTTTTTGTATCCATTCAGCCAGTCTGTGTCTTTTGGTTGGAGCATTTAATCCATTTACATTCAAGGTTATTATCAATATGGATGTTCCTATTACCATTTTCTTAATTGATTTGGATATGTTTTTGTGGGTCTTTTTCTTCTCTAGTGTTTCCTGCTTAGAGAAGTTCCTTTAGCATTTTGTTGTAAAGCTGGTTTGGTGGTGCTGAATTCCCTTAGCTTTTGCTTGTCTGTAAAGTTTTTGATTTCTCCGTCAAATCTGAATGAGATCCTTTCCAGGTAATCTTGGTTGTTGGTGTTCCCCTTTCATCACTCTAAATATGTCCTGCCACTCCCCTGTGGCTTGCAGAGTTTCTGCTGAAAGAGCAACTGTTAACCCTATGGGGATTCCCTTGTATGTTATTCGTTGCTTTTCCCTTGCTGCTTTTAAATTTTTTATTTAATTTTTGATAGTTCGATTAATGTGTGTTTCAGCATGTTTCTCTTTGGGTTTATCCTGTATGGGACTCTCTGCGCTTCCTGGACTTGATTGACTATTTCCTTTCCCATGTTAAGGACGTTTTCGACTATGATCTCTTCAAATATTTTCTCAGACCCTTTCTTTTTCTCTTCTTCTATAATTTGAATGTTTGAATATAATTTGAATGTTGGTGCGTTTAATGCTGTCCCAGAGGTCTCTGAGACTGTCCTCAATTCTTTTCATTCTTTTTTCTGTATTCTGCTCCCTGGCAGTTATTTCCACTATTTTATCTTCCAGCTCACTTATCCACTCTTCTGCCTCAGTTATTCAGCTACTGATTCCTTCTAGAGGATTTTTAGTTTCAGTTACTGTGTTGTTCATCACTGTTTGTTTGCTCTTTAGTTCTTCTAGATACTTGTTAAATGTTTCTTGTATTTTCTCCATTCTGTTTCCGAGATTCTGGATCATCTTTACTATCATTACTCTGAATTCTTTTTCAGGTAGGTTGCCTATTTCGTCAATTATTTGGTCTTGTAAGTTTTCACATTGCTCCTTCGTCTGTAATTATTTTTTGTCATTTTTTTTTTAATTTGATGGGTAGGGCTGTATTCCTGTATTACTGGTTGTTTGGCCTGAGGCATCCAGCACTGGAGCTCGCAGGCAGGTGGATAGAGCCGGGTCTTGGTGCCGAGATGAGGACTTCCGGGAGGTCTCACTCCAATTAATATTCTCTAGGGTCTGAGGTTCTCTCTTAGTCCAGTGGTTTGGACTCAGAACTCCCACCACAGGAGGTCAGGCCTGACTTCCAGCCTGGGAACCAAGATCCCGCAAGCCACGTGGCACAGCAAAAAAAAAAAAAAAAGAAGAAAAAAAAGGAGCAGTACAAGAACAAAGAATAAAAAACAAAATAAAATTATAAAGATAAAAAATATATTAGGAAAAAAATATAATTGAAACAACTGCAACAAGATAAAACAAAACCACAACAGAAAAAAGAAAGGGAAAAAAAGGGGGAGAACAAGCCAAAAGGAGAACAATAACAAAGTATAAAGAATAAAATTAAACTAAAAGATTTATTAGAAAAAATAAAAATATACATGAATCAACAAGAATGAATCAAGGTAAAACAGAACCTCAATCTAAAAGAGGAAAAAGAGAAAAGAAAAAAAAAAGCCTTGGCTATGGGGCACAGAGTTTCAGCGTGGGTGGAAATTAGGCAGTGGTGGGCTTTAGTGGTGGGGGGGGAACCTAGGCGAGAGATGGGTGACTTTTGGGAGTGGGGCATGGCCTAGCCTCAGGACCCATGCAGCCGGAAAAGGCCTTGGGGGTGGGGCCTAGGCAGGCTCCATTCAAACGTGGGGCAGGGGCTCTGCTTAGGGTCTGCGCAGAAGGGGAGAGGCAGCACATCTAAAAGGGGGCCTCTGGAGTGTGGAGTTCTGGAGTTTGGAGGTAAGGTCCTGGGTGAGGGTGTGTGGGTGGGGTTTAGGCCCAGTGTGGCTGTAGGGGCTCTCAGAGGGGGTCTCCGAGTGTAGAGGTAGAGCCCTGGGTGGGGTGTAGGGGCTGGGCTTGGGCTCTGCATGGCAGGAAGGAGGCTCCAAAGTAAGACGATTAGGCCTAGGAGCCCAACAGGCTCCCTGGTGCCTAAGTGGAAAGGGAAAGCGCTGGCCACGTTCCCTTCCATTCCTCTGCACCACCCTCTAGGGTGTCCCCACAACTGCCGTCCCCCGTAACTGTGGGTCGGTCCCACTGGATGTAGGAACTCCTCCCATCCTCCAGCCACCCCTCAGGGATGCCGGTCCCGTATGTCAGCCTTTACTTTTGCTCCCCCTTACCTCCCTCCCCCTCCCTCAGGACCCGCGTGGCTGGAGGGGGCCTCAGTGGGCAGAGGATCAGGCCTGGGATTTCAGCAGGCTCCCAGGGGCCCAAGAGGGCAGGGAAAACCTGGGCATGCTCCCTTTTGATCCTCTGCCCTCCCAATGGTCCCCCAATTTCCCCCTTCGTGCATGGGATCCCTTCCCTTCCCACAGCCGCCCCTCAGGGGCACCAGTCCTGTCCCACCTCCACTTCTCCTCCTCCCTCACTCCCCCCCACAAGCCCCACATCCTACCCTGTCACTGGGGGTTCCTCCCATTCCCCTTAGTTGTCTGTGGTCCCCCACCAGTGTATTGTGGGTGCCCTAGTTATGTGGAGACGCGAATTCCGCGTCCTCCTAGTCCGTCATCTTGACTCCGCCCTTGTGGTAGGTGCTTAATAAATGTTTGCTGTCATTTATCAAATAATATGGTGGGAAGAATAGGCCAATATCTACATAAGAAATGGGAGATTCCATGTAATTGTGCTTATGACAGTATTTGGTTTTCTACTAGACTTTTAATCTTTTATTTGTTTTTAATATTGTAACTAAATGTATTTTTCCTCAGAGATAAGAGAAATAATGGTCTTATAACAGTTGTATATACCTAAGATAAGATATATAGATACTTAAACACTTTGTTTCACTAGCTGTTCACTAGTGTGTCTGATACCTGGTCATTTTTCACTCTTTTCCTCTAAGCAACACATCTCTATTTTCTCAATGAAGAAACTACCTCCAACTTTCTAGGCTCATGGATCATTTTAACAATCTAGCAGCTACCAGCAGGTTCAACTTGGCTGGAAAAATTGGGATTTTAAATGAGCTGTCCAGTCTTTTTTGATCTCTTAGTTCCCATATTAGGATACAAGACTTTAACTTAGGAACTATGATAAGTAGCCATCAACTGCTGTGGTGTGGCCTACAAATGTGATTGGATTTATCTCCCCCCAACTCCTACTATCTCCACACCCTCTCACACAGAGAGTCTAAGTAGTAAGTATTCGAAGAGGTCAGTTATGTAATAAATTAGGATTAACAACTAAATATAGGGGTATTCTGCTTATAACAGTTCTTATGTCACACATTGTAGTTATGAAAAACAAAGCAAATGAAACGAAACCAGGGCCTCCAGTTTATGTCCAAGTGCTGCTGTTGATTCTGTTTTCTCATCCGTAGAAGTTTGGCTCTGTTCTTGTCTGTCAGAGTAGTTAACTAAGTGTTAGATGTCTGACACACCTAATTTCACGAAGAAAGGAACTGATGTACCAGCCAAGTGTGTTCATAAATAAGCTGTGGTGTAATACATTTGGGATTGCTACCTATTGCTTAACCAAAAAATAAATTTGAACAACTGGAAGAACAACATTAGAAATCATTATCTTTCCCAATGTACAATAAATAAGAGAACCAGAAATGTGAGACTACAACTTCCTCCTAATCATATAACTATTTGTACAATTCCCTGCTTTTTCGCCTAATTTTCCCTGTGGAAAATGCTTTTTGAGAATTGGATGGTCTTTTTTCTTCCAGAATCTTTGTGGTACTGGGGGTTTATCCTCTATTAAAATGGACCTAGTATCTTTTAATCTGCACACTATTCTTGTTCAAAATTAAATTGAAAGCCGCTTCTTTTCCATTTCGTTCTTTCAACATATAAATTTGCCTCTTTCAGCGTGTAAGTCTGTTGAATTAAAGTCCTTTGATAATGTAATTCCTAGTTATCAGCAATAAGTACCCCAGTTTCCTCTTTAAATAAAAAGCATGTAATTCTAAGCTCACTGACTCTCTCAGTTTCCTTATAATATGAAAGTTTACCCCCCCCAAAAAATCATTGGTTAAATTCTAAACCAAGCTAAAAGTAAGATGTGAATAGGAAAGTGAACTCAAAACAACTCAAGATACAAAGCCCTAGTTACTGATGAATGTGTATTAATCATCAATTTACCATATCTTGCTTTTGTAATTATATTTAAAGGTTGTATCATTTTCCCAATTATATTATACAGAAAAATGCTTTCTTGTAGTGCCAGAAAGTAAGGAAGTGCTCAAAAAGCAAATCGATGGGGGAATGTCACAGGGACACAGGAACCAACTGAAAGTGGTCCCAATGGCCAAAGCTGGAACAATTTGAACAATATAAATAGCCTAGCATTGGATTATAATATAAAGTATAAAAAATACCCATCAGTCCATAATGGTATAAATAAGTGATTGAATAATAAGTGGGGTAGAATAGAGAATACTCCCATATGGAAGAACTTCAAACAATTTATATAAATACTCTGCCCTCCAGGAGTTGGAGCATAACTCCCCATTCCTTAAGTGTAGGCTGCATAGAGTGACTTCCTTCCAAAGAGCAGTAAAGGGAGAAAAATAACTTTACAGTGGAGAAATCTGACAAACACTACCTCGGCTGGGTGATCAAGATTAACATCAACAGTAAAGTCATGTGGATAGTATGTACTCTTGATATGATGTGATGAGAAGGGTACTTTGCCTCTGTGGTCTTCCTCCTTAAAACCATAACCCAGTCTAACCATGAGGAAAACATCAGACAAACCCAGGTTCAGGAATATCTTACAAAATACCTGACCATCTCAAAACTGAAGCTCATCAAAAAAAAGGAAGGTCTGAGAAATTGTCATAGTATAGAGGAGCCTAAGACCTGATGTCTAAATGTAATGTACCTTGGATGGGATCTTGGAACATAGAAAGACATTAAGTAAAAATTGAAGAAATATTAATAAAGTATGGATTATGGTTAATAACAAGGTACTGATTGGTTTATTGGTTGTGACAAATGTAGCACTGTAATGTAAGATGTTACCAATAAAATAAATTGTGTGTGGGATACACAGGAACTCTGTACTAACTTCCCAAGTTTTTCTTAAATCTAAAACTATTCTAAATTTTTAAATTATTTTTTAAAAAAAGAAATGTATTCTTTTGGTTCAGGATTTGACCCAGAGGCATAGTCTAGTGGAATTTTCTCAGAGGAGGAAGAATATTGGATAGTACCATTCATTTAAATTACTATCTTTTCCCTTGATTACTCTACAAATTAAGTTCTTCTAATAAAGCATACTATTACTTACTATAGCAATTTTGTTCCTTTGTTGAATAAGTATAGACTACAGTTGTAGAGAGGAGAAAATGGTAATATGAGGTCAAAAGACACATTTTCTTAAAATACTTAGGTAAGTTCTTATAGCTGAGCACATTAAGCCAATAGTCTCCACTAGCAAAATGTACAGTATATTAATAACAAGTATATTCATGAATGAGATAATTTTACTCAGTACTGGATCTGTGCATGGTTACTTTTGTCAGTAGTAATATAACGTATAATACTATACAAACATCCTCCAGGCTGTCTACTTGGAATTTCCCAAAGTGCTGTGTTTTTCCATGTTTCTATATACATTCTTATGTTTCCCCTTGCCCAACCTATTTCACCTTCAAGATTCACGTAATCTGTTATCTGTTCTAGAAACCTCCAGGATTAAATAGGTGACCTATCTTTATGCTTCACACCACACCTGGTATATTGCTCAATTATATGTGGTGACTATCATTTGTCACACTATATAATGTCAATTGTTTCTGTCACCTAGTTCCTCCTTGAACTAGTAAATTCCTTTGAGAAAGATACTTTGTAATTAATCTGTATGTTCCTAGTGCCTAATATAGTACCTGAAACACAGTAAGACCTCAGTAAATCAATGATTAATTAAATGATTAATTAATTAAGCTCAGTGTGGGAGATAAAAAGATGGATGAGTTTTTAAAGGAGTAAATAAAATAGTGATTAATACTTCACTATTTTATTAAAAAGTTATTGAGGAAATTATGGGGTGCTTAACATTTTGAAATGTCTGTGGGGCAAGCATGTTCTTCCAGAAAATATTCTGGGATAGATCATTGCTCTGAGTCAGTATGTCATCGCTAATATTGTTTGGTTTGAAACACAAGTGACATGTCCTATCCATATCTTATTTCCTCAATCAAACACAGGATGTTAAAAGGCAATATCTTAGCGCGGGAACGAAGGTGGGGTGCGTGTCTTCCTCGATCCTCCTTGCTGCCTTAGTCCTCACTGCTGTTTCTCCCTGCTTTCTCAAATTCCCCAGCTTCTTTAAAGCACCCACTACCTCTCCTGTTTGAAATTATTTACGGACCTCCCATTTACTCCTCTTCATTCAGTGAAGATTTTAGCACCAAGCTTTTCCCCTCTCTCTCTATATAACTACTCCTGTAGTTAATTTTTTCAGCAGTTTTTTTAACCTCAATTTTTTTATTGATACATAATTGACATATAACATTATATTAGTTTCAGGTGTACCATATAATAATTTCTATATATATAAAATGAAGTGATCACCAAAGTAAGTCTAGTTTACATCTATGGCCACAAATGGTTAACAAATTTTTTTCTTATGATGAGAACTTTAAAGATCTACTCTCTTAGCAACTTTCAAATATACAGTACAGTATTGTTAACTGTACTCACCATGCTGTACATTATATCCCCAGGACTTGTTTATCTTATAACTGGAAGTATTTACCTTTTGACCCCCTTCACCCATTTTGCCCACCCCCCGCCTCTGCCGACCACCAATCTGTTCTGTGCATCTATGAGTTCAGGTACTTTGTTCTGTTTTTTAGATTCCACATAGAAGTGAGATCATACAATACTTCTCTTTCTCTGTCTTACTTACTTCACCTAGCATAATGCCTTCAAGGTCCATCCATGTTGCTGCAAAGGCAGGATTTCCTTCATTTCTTTGCTGAATAATATACCATTGTGTATATACACCACATATTCTTTATCTGTTTCTCCACTGACAGACACTTAGGTTGTTTCCATGTTTTGGTTGCTGTGAATAATGCTGCCATGAACTTGGATGTGCAGCATTATTCTGTAGTTCACATCTGTGTAGATAATACTTTTACCAACCCAATGTATTAGTTAGGATTAGATTCCACTGCATATAATAGAAAAACCCAAAGTAACAATGGATTAAACAAGGTTTAAGTTTATTTCCCTCTCATATGAAAAACTCTAGAGGAAGATAGTCCTGAAATGGTGTAACAGCTCCACAGCATCTCTTTCTGCTCCACTATCAGCATATGGTTTCTACCTTATGGTCCAAGATGGCTGCTGGAGCTCCAGCCAATATATGGACATTCTACACAGAAAGAAAAAGAAATATAGAAGAAGGCCACAACCCTTTTAAGGAAAATTACTAGAAGTTCCATATAACATTTCCACTTAGATCTCATTGGAAGTATTTTGTCACATATATCTAGCATATATCCAGGGAGGCTAGGAAATGTGTCTTTATACAGAGAGGCAGTGTGTCCAGGTAAAATCAAGGTTCTGTTATTAAGGAGGACGGGAGAATGAGTATGAGTGTTGAGGTAGGCCTTTACCACCTGGCCTCTCCCTTCAATGACCTTCTCATTCCAATGATTTTATAATCTACCTATGTCATTACCACCAAAATCTCAATTTCAAGCCAACCACTCTCCAAAACCGTCTCTTATCTCTTCAGCACGTTCACTCCAGTACTCTAACTCCACAGTTTTTTGACTCCAATTCATGCCCTCCATCAACCTGCTCTATCTTCACTTCCTAGCCTACCTGGTCTATAAGCCATGGTCCAACATTATAATCATATCCTACCATGCATTCTCAATTCCTTAGCCCTTTCCTCCATACTTGCTTGGCTAAACATTACCTTTAGTTATGTGCCTGCACTAAAACACTTAAATATGGCAAGAGAAAAATATCACTATGCTCATTTGACGTCTTAAATTCATGACCACTAAACCTTGTTTCTTTTTTCTCTAAGAAAATAGAAGCAATCAGAAGACTTTCACATCTTTCCACTCTGTGCCCAAGGTCTGTAATAGGGCTAGTCCACAGGCACCCTCTGCCTGACCATATCAAAATTCCAGACTCCCAGAAGGAGAGCAGGTGTTCAGTATAAACCACACGGTTACACAGTATAGGCACAGAGAGCCACTCTTATCAGTTGGGGTGGTAAGAACCCTCCCCAAATCCAAATTCCCAGACACCAGCCATCAGCCAAAGATGCAAGGTGGCCTTCCAAAGGATAAGCAATCTCAGGCCTGGAGTTATGCTCCACCTCCTTGAGAAGGCAATACATACATAAATGTGGAATTTTTCTGTATAGGAGATTTGTTCCCCATATTCTGGTTGGTTTTAATTCTTTATTTTTGGAGATATGGGAAGCACTATTATGGTTCCAAGAGTCAGCTACCTCTTTCCTCACACTGCCTTTTATTAGGGATCTCCAGTACTGGTCTCCAGACTGTTGCCTGCCCCAGTGTTTCTCAGAATTTGGTTCTTGATCCAGAAACACCAGCATCATCTGGAACTTGGTAGAAATTCTCAGACCCCATCCCAGACTTACTGAATCAGAAGTTCCAGTCACCAGTCATCTGTGTTTTAGTAAGCCCTCCTGATGCATGGTAAAGTTTAAGAACCACCGATTTAGCCAAAAGGCGAGGAAGACCTGTAATTGCTCTTTCTGTCAGGACTTGAACGGATTCTGAGGTCTCTACTATCGACCAGAACCGACAGATGCTGAGTTATGAAAATTGGGTTGGGATGAGAGTGGTGTGGAGCTGGGGTGTATTCAAACTAGTATCTTCCCTTCCTTGAGGATTTTAAATAAACTTTTTAAAGCTCTCTTCAGAGTATTCTTTTTCTCTATTTCTTTGGGTGAAAATGTCATTTGAAGAGTCTTCTGGGACTTCCCTGGCTGTCCAGAGATTAAGACTCTGCACTTCCAATGCAGGAGGTGCGGGTTTGATCCCTGCTTGGGGAACTAAGATCCCACATGCTGCGCAGCACAGCCAAAAATTAAAAAAAAAAAAAGTCTTCTGACTCAAGATCATGTCACTGGGCTTCCTCATGTGTTTTACTATTTGGATTACTTCAGTAATTTTTTAAACTTTTTATTTTGAATTGATTTCATTCTTTCAGAAAAGTTGCAAAAAAAAAAATACAAAGACTTCTTGTATAAGCTTTACCCAGGTTCCCTAAAGATAAGACTTCACATAACATTACAACAATTATCAAAACAAGAAAATTAACATTGATATAAAACTGTTAACTAAATCACTTATTCAATTTTCATCACTTTTCCCTCTAATTTCCCTTTTTGGTTCCAGGATCTTATATTGCATTTAGTTGTTATGTACCATTAATCTCCTCTAATCTTCATCAGCTCTTCAGTGTTTTGCTTCTTTCAGGAACTTGACAATTTGAAAAGAACTAAGTTCCATACTTTATTCGGATTTATTTACTTTATCCTTAATGTTTTTTCTATCACAGGCTCCCACTTAGGGTATCACATTACTCCTTATCATTAGGCTGCTTTAGACTGTGACAGTTTCTTACACTTTCCTTGTTTTTGGTGATCTTGACAGTTTTGAGGAGTACTAGTTAAGTATTTTGTAGACTATCCCTTAATTTGTGATTGTCTGATATTTTTTCCTCATGATTAGTCTAGGGGTTTGGGCTGTCAGGAGGAAAACTACAGAGGTAAAGTGCTATTCTCATCACCTTATATCAAAGGTACTGCTACTGACTTCCCACTAATGATGTTAAGCTGGCTGAGGTTGTGTTTAAGTTTCTCCACTGTAAAGTTATCCGTTTTTCCCCTTTTCTATATTGTATTCTTTGGAAGGAAGTTAATATGCTCCGCCCATACTTAAGGGGTAGACAGTTTTGATCCATCTCCTTGAGGGCAGAGTATGGGGAAAAGGCTCAGAGTTTCCACGCCCTCTCCAAGCGAGCCACTCTCCGTGAATCTCCACGAGTTCACCCACCTGGAAGCTCTCCAAATTCCTGTCCTTTCTGGGGGTTTGTGGAGGCTTCAGTACACAGGCATGATTGATTAACTCATTGTCCATTGGCAATTGTTTCAACCTCCAGTTCCTCTCCCTTCCCCAGAGGTCAGGGTGTGGGACTGAAAGTTCCAACCCTCTAATCACGTGTTTGGTTTTCCTGACAACAGCTCCCATCCTTAGGTTCAGTCCAAAAGGCATTTCGTTAACCTAACAAGAAACACCTTTAATGCTCTCATCACTTAGGAAATGCCAAGGGTTTTGGGATTTCATAAAGAGGGACAAAGACCAAATATATTTTCCTATTATAAACCATGATATCACAGACCTGAATAGGTATTTCTCCAAAGAAGGTATACAAATGGCCAACAGGTACAGGAAAAGGCACTCAACATTGCTAATCATCAGGGAAATGTAAATCAGAACTACAATGAGATATCATCGCCTCATCTGTTCGAATGGTTATTACCAAAAAGACAAGAGATAAGAGTCGGCAAGGACTTGGAGAAAAGGGAAACCTTGCATGCTTTTGTGGGAATGTAAACTGGTATAGCCACTGTG
This sequence comes from Aethalodelphis obliquidens, assembly GCF_003676395.1. NCBI lineage: Eukaryota > Metazoa > Chordata > Mammalia > Artiodactyla > Delphinidae > Aethalodelphis > Aethalodelphis obliquidens. The sequence continues at coordinate 8,521,222 of NW_020838014.1, read as the reverse complement.
GAAAACAGTATGGAGATTCCTCAAAAATTAAAAAATAGAACTACCATATGATCCAGTAATCCCACTTATGGGTATATATCCAAAGGAAATGAAATCAGGATCTTGAAGATATATCTGCACTCCCATGTTCACTGCAGTATTACTCACAGTAGCCAAGATATGGAGACAACCTAAGTATCTGTTTAAAGATGAATGGATAAAGAAGATGTAGCATATACATACACAATGGAACACTATTTAGCCATAAGAAGAATATCCTGCCATGTGCAACATCATGGATGGGCCTTGAGGGCATTATGCTAAGTGAAATAAGTCAGAGAAAGCCAAATACTGTGTTGTGTCACTTATACCTAGAATCTAAAAAAAAAGTCGAACTCAGAGAAACAGAGGGTAGAATGATAGTTGCCAGGGGTCAGGAGTTAGGGGAAATGGGAAGATGTTGGTCAAAGGGTATAAACTTTAAGTTATAAGATGAATAAGCACAGCATGGTGACTATAGTTAATAATACTGTGCTATGTACCTGAAATTTGCTAAGAGGGTAAATCTTAAGCATTTTCCCACACAAACACACAGAGGCGTGAAGTGATAGATGTGAATTACCTTGATTGTGGGAATCATTTCACAGTGTTCACATACATCAAGTCATCATGCTGCATACTTTAAATATATATAATTTTATCATTATACCTCAATAAAGGTGGAAAAAATTAATATCAATGGTATTTGTTTTTAAAAATAATTACTTTCCACAATGGTTGAGTAGTCTCTTTTGTGTATAAACTTGTATCATTCCTCTTCCTAAAGCTGATATTTTAAATAGTATTAAATTGTTTTTATTTTTTATTGAGGTATAATGTTCATACAATAAAATCACCCTTTTTAGTGTACAGTTCTGTAAGTTTTGACAGATGCATAACACCATTACAATCAAGATACAGAAGTATTCTATAACTCCCCCAAATTTCCTAAGGCCCCTTTGTAGTCAACACCTCTTCCCACCTTCAACTCCTGGAAAGCACTGATCTGTTTTCTGACCCTAAGTCTTGCTTTTTCCAGAATGTCATGTAAATAGACTCTGGCTTCTTTCACTTCCCATAATGCATCTGATATTCATCCATGTTGTGTGTATCAAGAGTTTAATCCTTTTCATTGCTGAGCAGTATTCCATTTATGGCTATACCACGTTTTGTTTATAGATTTACCAGGCAAAAGACACTTGTGTTGTTTACCTTTTGGGGTGAAAATGAGTGAAGCCACATATGTTTTGTACAAATAAATATTTATGTACATGTTTTTGTGTGAACCTGTCTTTATATCACTTGAATAAATACCTAAGAGTGGGATTACTAAACTGCATGTTAGGTATATGTTTAACTTTATAAAAAAGATCAGATTGTTTTTGAAATGGAAATCACCAAGATGAGATGTCACACTCATTCCTGATCACAAGTGGGGATGCAAACTGGGGAGCAGAGACAGGAAAGTAAAGCTCCAGATGCCGAATCTAACCTGTCATCCAGTTCTGTAAAATCGATATATTCTTCCCCCATTCCCCCATCCTCACCTCTCAGAGGAAGTAGGACACCTTTAGCAGCATGCATAAAAGTGTACTGTGTTGTGAAGCCTCCCATGCTCTCCATTATTCTCCTCAGTTTATCAGGCAGAATGGCTTATCTGAGGAGACGAGTGGCAATGACATCTGAGATACAGTAACATCAAGAGAACCCCCACCAATTATTTTGCCTATTACCTTCTTCTTTTCCTTCCCTCTAGAAGGAAGGATAGGACACTGGGGCAACAGCATTAAGTCTGAAGAGAGAAATTATACTGGTGTTGGTTAAGAGATCATGTTTCTTTACCTAGTCTTTCCTGAGTATAAGGAAAAAACAAACAAACATGGGACTAGGGAGAAGCAATTAATCCTTCCTACAGTGTCAAATTACTTTTGTCTTATGTCTAAAATACACAATATGCAAAGCTGACTTTTATTATTAACTACTGACCGATTTATAAATGTTATTAGAGCAGAACAGTGTCATGAATAATCCCCAAAGCAGATTTGCTCCTCCTATGCTGATTTGACGCTTGTAAGGAAATACATACTGGGGACATATTACTTGGCATGGAGAAACCACCCTGGGGCTAGAAAGCTGAACAGTACACAAGTTAATGTTTATTGTATTAGTCCTTCAAGGACCTTGCTTCAGAGTCCTGTGGAAAGATTGAAAGGAACTCGGGGAATAAGGGGGGGGGGGGTAAGATTATCCAAGAAGGAGGTAACTAGACAGTAATGATTTTGGAGGGGTGAGCAAAAGGTTGCAGTAAAAAAAATGTACCTTTTTTTCTGCAAACTGTCTTTGGTTAAGAGCTACAGAATAACTGAGTTTATTAGGGGCAGAGCAAAAACAAAAGGGGGAGCAGAGGATTTGTTGGACTTAAGTGGATGGGTTTTCAACTTAATATAAAACGAACTTTTCAACAAATAGAGCTGCTCATTCAGAAAAGGTGGCCTTGTGTGACTTGGGGTTCCCCATTACTGGCTGTGTTTAAGACTAAGTGCAATTATCCTGTTATAAATGTAGTAAACAGTATTCATGTACCCTTCATTCTGCAAATGTTTACTCTGTACAAGGTGCATGCAAGAACATGAAGAATCAAACCTAGATTTGCTCTCTGCCAGTAGTCAATGCAGTGGTTCTTACACTTTAATGTGTATACACATTCCCTTGGGGATTTGTTAAAATGCAGAATCTGATTCTGTAGGATGGGGCCTCAGACTCAGCATTTCTAACAAGCTCCCAGGTGATGCCCATGCTGCTGGTCACTATAACACATGCTGAGTGACAAGGGTTTCTAGTAGGTAATGAGACATGCATATAATCATAATGCAAAGTAAGAATTAGTAAATACCACATAAGTCCCATTAATTATCAGTAGAAACCTGAATCTGCTCCAACAAGACTGTCGTTGCCCTTTTCTACCTAAGTATTCCTTCTGATGGTTCTGTTGCTCTCTTTCTTGAATTTCATTTCTTCTGGGGTTGCTCACTGCAAGTGCTGTTTCTTAGCCTAGAATAGCTTTCTCCTTCTCCTTATACTAATTTTAACAATTTGTCAAGATTTATCTCCTGGGACTTCCCTGGTGGCGCAGTGGTTAAAAATCTGCCTGCCAATTCAGGGGACATGGGTTCGATCCCTGGTCTGGGAAGATCCCACATGCCGCGGAGCAACTAAGCCCGTGCACCACAACTACTAAGCCTGCGCTCTACAGCCGAAGAGCCACAGCTACTGAAGCCCGTGCGCCTAGAGCCCTTGCTCCGCAACAAGAGAAGCCACCACAATGAGAAGCCTGAGCACCACAACAAAGAGTAGCCCCCGCTCGCCGCAACTAGAGAAAGCCCGTGCGCAGCAACGATAGACCCAATGCAGTCAAAAATAAATAAACAAAAATATTTTTTTTGAAAAAAGATTTATCTCCTAATTATTCCCTGTTCCCTGGGGACCCAGTCAGGCTGTCTGCTCCCCATAGCACTTAGTTTTAACCTCGAGCAATTACCACTACTACTTCCTTAGCTTTCAGGTGCAAGTCCGTTTTCTTATTCCTATAGGAACTCACCTCTCCGGGATGCCTGTCGAAAAGACGCTACAAAATGAAAACGTCTGGCGAACCTGAGGCCAGGTGAGGGAGCGGGGAAAAAAGCAATGCCGCTCCACCGGGTGCGCACCAGAGCCCGTGAGGGGACCCCGTGTCCTTCGGTGACCGTCCCCACCCGATAGCAATCCCTGAGGCTCAAGCAACCAAAGATCTCGGCGCAGTCTCGCCAGCGAAGCAGTCCTGGCCCCGCACGCGGTGGATTGCGGAACCGGCGCCCCCGTCTGGCGCTGAAGGCTGCGCGCGGCTGCCCACCATCGAGGCGACGGTGGCTAGAGAGGCCGGCGGGCCCCGAGCGCTGCCGCGGCGCGGCCGCAGGGAACGCGCGCGGGGCGACCCCGCGTCTCTGGCCTTGTAGCCATTTTAGGAGGAAACCCGGGTCGCTAGCCCGGGGCGTGGCTTCAATTTCAATAACTTTATTGGTGGCCTTATCCGCAGAACATCCATCGCACCATTGGTCCCGGGAGGAGGCAGAGCATCGCGGGAGGTGATTGGGGTGGGAGCGCCCCTGGGCAGTGAGCGCGGAGGGTGCGGGGGAGTTTCCGAAAGCGGGTTTCTTGAGCAGCGGGCAACTAGGGGGATTGGGGGTTCCGGGGGTTCCTGGCGGCCAGGGAGAGAGGGCGGGCTCCCCGGCGCGCGGCTTTCCTGGGGCGGGGATTCCCTTGCCCGGGTCCCCAGACGCAGGGGCGGGGCCAGGGGCTCCCCAGACGCGACCGCTGGGGTGTCCCTAGCCCCGTGTTGTTCCGCACGGCAGGTGGCCCCCGACTCGAGCTGCACCGCCATGGGAAACACCACCAGCGACCGGGTGGCCGGGGAGCGCCACGGCTCCAAGGCTGCGCGCACCGAGGGCGCCGGCGGCCATGCCCCGGGCAAGGAACATAAGATCATGGTGGGGAGCACCGATGACCCCAGCGTCTTCAGCCTGCCGGATTCCAAGGTGAGTGTCCCCACGCCCCTAGTTGGTGGCGATGCTGCAGTAGTCTGGGTGTCAGGGCTCCTCCTCCCTATTTTGATTTTTTCTTATCACACTGACCTGGGTTACGGTTTTTAGAATTAAAGGCTTTTTTCGGGGACGGAGGTATTGAGTGGTAATTCCTTTCGCGGTGCTGTCTCAAAGTAGGATAGAGGCGGAGTTCTTGTTACTCGACTACTCTTTTGGCCACATTTTTAGGATGAGGCCAACAAACCTCCGCCCGGTCGCCCTTGGTTCTCCTAACAGGCACCCTCTTCTAGAGTACTGATGAATTTGTAGGTTGTGAGCCCTGGTGAAAAACTTCAGAGGGTAGGTTACCCGAGTTGCTGACCATAGGCGGCATTTCCTCACATTTGCCTTGAGGTAGGTAAATGAATTTCTTTTTCCTGATAACTGTTGTGTATCAGTATCATTTTTGCCCTTCTGAGAGCTCATCACTTCAGATCCTCTTCCCCTTTGGCATGGCTGTGAGCAGCAACCACTTGCTTATATGAATACTTTCTTCTAGTCTTGGGGATCAATAAAGGACATTATTTGGTTGACTGCTTAGTTTTCATCTCATACTTTACAGTAGTCTTGGCTGAGCTGCTTCTTTCACGTCCAGCTGCTTCTCAAGTGGGAGAGCAAATAATTCCAGGATTTCTCTAATTTCCGGTAGTACTTCATAGTGTTACCGCGGCTGAAAATGGACAACCCACAGTTGCCCTGAAGACCTTGCTCTCAATCAAGGACTTTCAGGAAAGTGGCAACTTGTATTCACCCTACAGAAAGGATAGATGGAGCTGACAGCAATGTAATTACTATTTGAATGTTTCTAATCACTTTCAGAGTTGTAGGCATTAAATACATTAATTCCTCCTGGTAGTCTGACTAGAATGAAGTAGAAAAATGGAGGGGTTGGGGAGATTGGGGTAGGTTTGATGTTATCACTCATCCTGTCCCACCCATCTGGGGTTTTATTTTATTTACTCTTGTAAATAGAGAATAATTTGCCGGGTTGATAACACATGAGATGTGGATTCTACTGTTTATTTTCTTGGATCACAACTGAGAACATAATCACAAAGAGAAGTGAGGGTGATTTCTTGGGGTTTCTTCTTCGTTCCTTTCTTCCTTCTCCCACTTCAGGACTTCTTCCTCAACATTTGGGCCCTCTCCTCAGCCATCTGAATTTACTTCTTCAGAGCTTTCTCAAGGTGATTGTATTTTTACCAGTTTCCTACATTGGTGACTCAGGATTTAAGTACAGTGTATTTGTCAAACTGTGACTGCAGTAATCGGCGTCCTGAATAAAAGCCAGGTTGCTCTGTCTGAAATGGAGCCTATTTTGGATCATTCTTTCCCTTACCTCAATCTTGACATTTGTGAAATAAGAAAATTGGTTCAAATAATTCCCAAGGTCACTTCCAAATCTAAGATTTTATAGTTCTCAATCTACTGTATTTCTTCCCTCAATGTTTCACTTAAACATTTTTCAGTTATAATTCTAATTGTTTTGCCTCTTTTCCTGATGATTTTGCTGACTATTTAACTTGGAGTAAACAATCTTTTTGCTAGTCAGCTGCACTCATGCCTACCACAGAAATGTCATGTCATACGTGGAAGGGCTTTCTTCCAAAGCTAGGCATATTAATAGTTTGTAGCTTTCAAATTCTAAACTGAAACTATTAAATCATACAAGTAAGTAATAGAAACAGTGGCAGGCGGGCCTACATTGCTTCAAATGCCAGCCTTCTTCCGTTTACTAGTTCAATGGTTTTCAGTCCTATTTGCACATTAGACTCACCTGAGATTTGTTTGAACACTGCATAGAAAATTTGAAACATTTTCCATGTTTCAAAGTCAGGAGAACAGTGTAATGAACTCCTGTATTAACTGTCATCCAGTTTAAACAATGATCAAATCATGAATGAATTTATGTCACCTATACCCCAATCCACTCTTCCTCCACCAATTATTTTGAAGCAAATCCCAGACCGTCATATCAAATATTACTTTATTTGTAAATATTTTAGGATGTATCTCTAAAGATGAGGTTTCTTTCTTTATTTTTAATATAATTTCAGTATTATTGTCTGGGAAGCTTTTTAAAAGTAGATTCCCGGACCTTATATCTGAATCAGAATCTGAGGCATATGTAATTGTTAGGCATATGTAAACATTTCTGTAATTCTAATGCAGCCTGTCAAATAAGAGTTCATTGCTTTGAGAAAATGGAGATCAAACTTTCCTCTTAAGCCACTTCCTTATATAATGTGAAAGTTCCTTCAATTCTCTTTGTCTGCTTGCTTTGGATTATGCTGCTACTGGTATCTCATAGCGTAGTTTTGAGGAATATTGAGAGAGAGTATGGAAGGTAGTCTGCCTCAGCCATTTTGAAAGTAAAGCCCAAATGAATAAACTAGTCCTTTTTTTTTTTTAACCCACATTATTTTATTTGGTAATATTTTGGCTTGGTACCATATAGTCTTATTTACCAAAGTTATTTAAGCCAATCTGAAGTGGGGGTGAGCAAACTTTTTCTATAAAGGGCCAGGTAGGTAATATTTTAGACTTTGCGGACCATACAGTCTCTGTCACAACTACTCACTTCTGCCATTGTAGCATGAAAGCAGCTGTAGAAAATGAGTAAGTGAATGAGTGTGGCTATTTTCTGATAAAACCTTATTTGTAAAAGCATCTGGCTCACTGGCCATAGTTTGCCAATTCCTGTTCTGAAGGATGGTAATGAAAAGAAACTAAGTAAGGAGTCAGTTGTTTTTCCGGAATCCTACATACTTCATTTGATATTGGAACCACTTTTTTAAAGGAAACTGTTTTTGATCTGATGCTTCTTGGGACTCCAGAATTTTCATCCCTACTCCTGAAATAACTAGTACAAACCTGGCATAGGTGAGCAAGTAAGATTTCATAACCATTTCTCAAAATTTATGAAACCAATGATCTGATTTATATATATATATATATATATATATATTTTTTTATTTTTTTTTTTTTTTTTTTTTGCGGTACGTGGGCCTCTCACTGCTGTGGCCTCTCCCACTGCAGAGCACAGGCTCCGGTCGCTCAGGCTCAGCTGCTCCGCAGCATGTGGAATCCTCCCGGACCGGGGCACAAACCCGCGTCCCCTGCATCGGCAGGCGGACTCTCAACCACTGCGCCACCAGGGAAGCCCTGATTTTTATATTTTTAATGTCCTTTTGTAACCTATTAACTAAACTAGAGATTGTGAATTACTTATGAATTTTAGCATCTCTAATTTCTATTACAACTGATAAATTGGGAGCTGCTCATATTTGCATGTGGTTAACTTAATTATTTTTTGTAGAACCATACTTTATTTTCATATTTTTTCTCTTAAGAGACACTCAGAAGCATATCATAATTGTCTGCCTATGAGTTAATCTGGTAAGAGGAAGTAAGGTTTTTTGTTTGTTTGTTTCTTAAGGGAAATCCTAAGGCTCTGAAAGAATGAGTGGTACATGCAGACTCAGAAGTTAGGCTGTGATTTGGGTAGCCTTTGAGCATAAGCCATTTGACCATTTTGGTCCTAGATGAGTTCTTTTTCTATAGTTTGTTCAAAATCTGATTTAGTTGCTAATTTCAAGGCTTATTAATCCTTAGCAGAAACGTAGCACCCCTCTCTGCCCTAGGGAGGAGAGTGACCTTTTCAGAATTCCTGGGTCACAATTTAGGGATGACCTAATCCTTCTTACAGCTCCCTGGGGACAAAGAGTTTGTATCATGGCAGCAGGATTTGGAGGACTCCGTAAAGCCCACACAGCAGGCCCGGCCCACTGTTATCCGCTGGTCTGAAGGAGGCAAGGAGGTCTTCATCTCTGGGTCCTTCAACAATTGGAGCACCAAGATTCCACTGATTAAGAGGTGAAGACAAGTGTCTTGGTTGAGTCTACAGGGTCCAGGAGTAGAGACTTGATTTCCTTTCTTAGGAGAGAGACCTGGCTGGACTACTCCTCTCCACCTGCTAGGGACTCTCTCTAGAATATTTTCTGTGACCAATAAGTATATCTGTGACATTTTTTTCTAACCTCATAGTGAGTCAGAGATGTTTTACCACTTAGAATGTCATTTTCTTTAAGACTGTGTTAACACAAGTCCTTTCTATGCTTGTGGGAAGTCTTCCATAACTGCCTGAGTCCAGTTGCTCTGACTTCTGCACTAAAACAAAACACACTGTAAAGTTCTAGGTAGTAATGTTGTTTGTTGCTTTCAGAGCAACAGTGAATTATGTAACTGGTTATGGCCCTTTGTATATAGGTAATTTTCTAGAATCTGCCACCAAAATATGGGAAGGGTACCTTGAGGCACTTCTTATCCTGAACCTACTTGCTATCTTATTTACATTCATGAGGGATCCGTTTTGCTGAAGCAAAATAGTTGTACTAAGGTGGAACATTCGGGAGGATTAACATCTTTATTGTTCTTTTCCAGATATTAGTTAAGAACTGAAGTTATTGGGAGGGGCTAGCAAATACATGCTCAAGGTGATATAAAAAAGGAGAATGGGTTTATAAATTATTTTTTACTACAGGGGTTGCAATCACTTAAGAATGCAGGAGATCATTGGTATGATATTGTGATTGCCTCGTGGTTTTTACATTTATATTCTGTCTTCTAATAGAAATTTGGCCTATTTAACTTTCTGTTTTCTTCTATAGCCATAATGACTTTGTTGCCATCCTGGACCTCCCTGAGGGAGAGCACCAGTACAAGTTCTTTGTGGATGGACAGTGGGTTCATGATCCATCAGAGGTAAGGCCTTGATCTCCGAGGGTAACCACTGACTTAACAGTCTCCTTTAAACTATCATTCCCCTTGGTGTCAAACATCATTGCAGTCAGGACTGATAGGCTCCTATTCTGTTGGATTTCTTTCTTGATAAAAGATGGTGGTGCCAAGTATGATCCCTTTTAAAAAGAGGAGAGTTGAATAGAAGAGATGTATTTGAAATGGGGTTTCATGAATTTTTTTTCCATTCATTGTTTCAGCCTGTGGTTACCAGTCAGCTTGGCACAATTAACAATTTGATCCATGTCAAGAAGTCTGATTTTGAGGTGTTTGATGCTTTAAAGCTAGATTCAATGGAAAGCTCAGAGACATCTTGTCGAGGTAATTTTGTAGTATTTGCTCTTTCTTGATCTGTTTTTCTTATAATGCGTGTTTCTTCCCAAGAGTGGTTTTTGTTTGTTTTTTCATTTTCTCCTTAGGAATCTTATCAATTGTATGTATATGTTTCTCCTATAAACATTAGGTACCCGTCTTCAAGAAAAAAATCTGTCTAGTGTATTTGATTTCAAACTTTTTAACCAGTAGGTTTACACTGTAACCCAGTACACACTCACACACACACACACACATACACACACACACACACCAGTAACACAAGTCTTACAGTATAATATTTGCCTTTATTACACGTAAAGTACTCTATTTTATCCTTCTTTTTATAAACCACTAATAGGCTATGGTCTATAGTTTAAAAAGCTATTTCTAGCAATATTTCAAGTTTTTCATTGACCTTTGAGAGTATCAACTAGCAGGGGCTAGCTGTGTCTCATATGCCTTGTTTAGCTGCCTCAGCTTAATCCTGCCAGTTTGATAGCTCAGTTGGCAGTTCTGTAATTTTATAGGGCCTACATATACGGCAGCTTTTTGGGGGAAAAGGGTTATGTAAACCTCACATTTCCTTTTTTTTTAATTAATTTCTTTAAATAATTAATTAATTAATTAATTAATTAATTATGGCTGTGCTGTGTCCTAGTTGCAGCACACAGGCTCTTTGTTGCGGCGTGCAGGATCTTTTAGTTACAGCAGGTGGACTTCTTAGTTGCGGCATGCATGCAGGATCTAGTTCCCAACCAGGGATCAAACCCGGGCCCCCTGCAGTGGGAGCATGGAGTCTTATCCATTGGACCACCAGGGAAGTTCCCAAACCTCACATTTCTTTTGTGTATATGTTAACTGAAGTTTTGTAAGTTTTGGGTTAAAAAAAAAAATCCCTTCGTAGAGGAAAAGACTTGTATCCTTTTGCTTCTCCCAGTGCTTTTTCCAAGGCCTTCATCTCTCCTTACATTAGCTATAAAACCAGAAAAGGGATTTGCTATCCATACTCACAGTTACCAATTTTGTTGTTTTACAGTAAAGGCTATGACTGTCTAAAGAACTGTGTTTCCAGTAAGCACACTTCTCCCTTGTGAGTTCAAAGCCTGCCTCTGCTACTAACTAGCTTTGCATCACGGACAACTCCTTCAACCTTTTTGGTTCTTGGTTCCTTATCAGTAAAATCAGAGGCTTAGACTCTCAGCGATTCACAGCTGAGGAGACACAATACCTGAAGTGAGACATGTTAGAATCTCAGGACACAAGAGTGGCTTATGTAGTTTCTAAAAGAATAAGCAATAGTATAATAATTGTTTAGGAAAATTACAAAAATATTGTTTTCATTATATAAGCTCAGAAAGTAAGGCTGGACATTGTTCTTAACTGGTGGCGCAGAGATTTAAAAGAGTTTAAAAATACTGAATTGAATGATGAGGCCACTAGTTACTCTAAATTTTTGCATTATATGATTCTAGCAAAGCAACCAATGAATAATAGACATATAATCATAATTATAGAGAAAGAGGACTAGCATACTTTTGATATTTCTCTCTTCCCACTTTCACCCAATTTCCTGATCCACTGAGGTAGGGTTTAGAATACATTTTATTAGGAATCTTCAGATAATGGGTTTTAATCTGCACTCAGTGACCATCTTTGCCGTGTATGTGACTTTGGGTAGATGACTTAACCATTTTTTTTTCTGATGGAAAGGGAAAAAAAAAAAAACTGTTCTATGTACTTGCAAAGAGTGTTTTTGTGGATCTATGATAAAATACCTGAGAGTACTTTGAAAAGTTTCAAGTTCTATACATTTTTAAGATATTGTTTAATATAACAGTATTTTTGCTACTCTTTTCTTTTGTCCCACGGTATATTTAATTGAAATCTGAGTTCTTATGCTGAACTGGTTGTTAAAATCCTTTTTACTAGAAACTGTAAAAAACATTAAAAATTTTTAAGCAAAAAATTATAGTTCTCTTCATTTTTGTGTATTTCTATTCTGTCTGCATACACTTTTTCCATTTTTTTAAGATATAATTTCACATGCCATAAAATTCACTCTGTTAAGGTGTGCAATCCAGTAAGTTTTAGTATATTCACAGAGTTGTGCAACCATCATCACTATATAATTCCAGAGTTTTGTTTTGTTTTTTTTGGCTGCGCTGGGTCTTCACTGCTGCACGCGGGCTTTCTCTAGTTGCAGTGAGCGGGGGCTACTCTTCGTTGCAGTATGTGGGCTTCTCATTGCAGTGGCTTCTCTAGTTGCATAGCACGGGCTCTAGGCACATGGGCCCAGTAGTTGTGGCTTGTGGGCTCTAGAGCGCAGGCTCAGTAGTTGTGGCACATGGGCTTAGTTGCTCCGCAGCATGTGGCATCTTCCCGGACCAGGGATCAAACCCGTGTCCCCTGCATTGGCAGGCGGATTCTTAACCACTGGACCACCAGGGAAGTCCAAATTCCAGAGTATTTTAATCACCCCCAAAAGAAACCCCATCCCCATGAGCAGTCACTTCCCATTGCCTCCTTCCCTCCGCCTCTGGCAACCACAAATCTACTTTGTGTCTCTATGGATTTGCCTGTTTTGGACATTTCATATAAATGGGATCATACACTACGTGGTCTTTTGTGTCTGGCTTCTTTCAGTTAGCATAATGTTTTCAGGGTTCATCCATGTTGTAATATATATAATTACTTCATTCCTTTTTATGGCTGAATAAAATTCCATTGTATGCGTATACCATTTTATTTATCCATTCATTAGCTGACGGACATTTGGATTGTTTCCACTTTTTGTCTGTTACAAATAATGGTGTTATGAACATTTGTGTTCAAGTTTTTGTGTGGGCATATGTTTTCATTTCTCTTGGGCATGTGCCCAGGAGTATAATTGCTGGGTCATATGGTAACTTTGTGCTTAACTTTTGGAGGAACTGCCAAACCGTTCTCCAAAGTGGCACACCATTTTACATTCCAACCAGCAATGGGAATAATACAAAGGTTCCAACTTCTCCACATCATCGCCAATAATTATTATTGTCTGCCTTTTTTTATTCTAGCCATCTTAATGAATGTGAAGTGGTATCTCATTGTGGTTTTGATTTGCATTCCCCTAATGACTACTACATTGTTATTAATTTTTCCTTTTTGTTGCAGTCATCGTAGTATCAGTAGTCTTAAAGTTTATAACCTTGCTGCTTGACTGGAAAAAAGAACAAATCTAATATTTTCATATTGTTTGATAGTTTATAAGGCATTGTCACATCTGTTGTCTCATTTGATTCCTATAAAAGCACTGTGAAATAGGGCAGAGATTGTTATTTTCATTTTATGAATGAGGAAACTGACTGTAGAAGAGGGATTTGTCCCAAGTCATACAATTGATAAATGGAGTAGCTCTTCCCTGAACCTACATCTTTTACCCCTCATCTCCTCCCCTATCCTTCACGTCATGTTACCATGTTGAGGAACTTCATGGTTTATGTTCAGGATGACACAGACTTTTTCTTTGTTTGCCTTACAGTTGTAGACCCAACAAGTCACAAGTTTATGATTCTTGACTTCTACCATATTTAATATTAGCTGCCATGTACTGACAGTTTTTTCATGCATCTTTAATAGCTCTCCAACTTTCCCTTATATTTGAATAAATATCTTCCAGACCTTTCCAGCTCACCCCCAGGGCCTTATGGTCAAGAAATGTATGTGTTTCGATCAGAGGAGAGATTCAAATCCCCACCCATCCTGCCTCCTCACCTTCTCCAAGTTATTCTTAACAAGGACACTAATATATCTGTGAGTATCCTAAGAGTATTGCTGGGGCATCTGGGGGTTACTAGACCATTTGAGCTACAGTGTAGTAATCGTAGAGGTTGGGATTATTACAAAGGTGTGTTGAGTATAAATCATATACGTATCAGTAGCTTTACAAGTTCCTTTTTCCAGGGCTGAGTTGCGACTTTTCCAAATACTGTTACCAAAATTCATAGTTGTGTTCTGGTCCTAATATATCAGGCTCAGAGCTATGGATTGCTAGAACCAGTTTCTAAGACTTCTATTCCAACATAAGATAAGGAGTATTTATCATTTGGGGATATCCAAAAGAAGTATATTTTGCATATAATTTACATTTCTAGTCAATTCACTTGATTCCCACTAAGATTATTTTTGCCTCTTACACAAATCTTCTATATGTGTTGTGGGCAAGGTCTGTTAAAGAGGATGAATAGGTAGTGAGGCTAAGGGTTTCTGCCCTGGACTCAGAATTTTCCTAATTTTCTGTAATGAGAATGTATTATTTATATATACTAGGATGAGTGCATTATTTAAAGGAAATAATACATTCTAGTTTTGAGTTTCTCAACAGTCCCAAAGATCTCTGAGGAAGAATAAACTGGTTTAGGATTGTGCATTTAACCCCATTTAGTGGTGTTTTTTTGGGTTTGTTTTTTTTTTTACCCCTCTTAGTGTGATCCAGCCTTGCTCCCCGAGCCCAATCATGTTATGCTGAACCATCTCTATGCATTGTCCATTAAGGTAAGTGGTGGGCCTGGTTCTTCACATAGTTCCCCAAAATGGGAGGGGAAGAGTTGAACACGTGTTCCCTAGTGGCTACTTGCTCTGCTGCTTCACTGAAGCTGAAGCTGGCAGTAATGGTCAGATTATAGGAGAAGAAGTTTCTTTCTTTAACTAGTGGGTTTGTTTGTTTTAAATTTTAGTCTCGATATCTGAGTTCTGGCTAGCTGAATTGCGCTGTGATTGAATGGACTTTTTTGCTTCCTGGTTTCTTTCTGGGTAGCTATAACCTTTGCACCACCTACTTAATTAAGTTTGAGTTCATAGTACTAGGATTTCATTTACAGAAAAAGCAAGTTTACCTTCCAGTTCAAAGAATGCTTGAATGTGATATTAAGGCTTCCATTTTTTTAGAGGTGGACATGAGCTGCTTTCAGCTGCCTGAGTCATATATACCCAAGTGCTTGCATCTTTCCTATCCACTACTTAAAGGAGAAATGTGACCAGACTTGCCCTGTTCCCCCCGCATCCCCGTCCCAGCTCTTAGAATGCTTCTTGGTTTCTCTGCTGCTTTAGATTCTGGATTGAAAATATCTGTTCAGTCTTGTCATGTCTTTGTGGTCTGGCTATTGGAATAATATTTTATATAGTTCTGTAGTTACCAAACTAAGCTGAACATCATCAGAATCACTTGGGGGAAGTTAGGGAAAATATAGATTCAGAGGCTCCATCCCCAGGGATTCTGAATAAGTGCATCTAGGATAGGCCTCAGTAATTTTTTTAAGCTGCTTATATTTCTTAGATGTGCAGCCAGATTAGGGAAATCACTGATACAGCTGTCTTTAACAGATTACCTGGTACTTACTAAATGTATATTATTGAATTTAATTTTTATAATAACCTTGTGGGATAAGTATTATTTTTTAACCCTGTTTTATAGATAAAGAAACTAAGGCTCATAGAAGGTCATATTGCCAATAAGTACAAGAGAGAGGACTGAGGTCCAGTCCTCCCATCTTTATTCCATGTCCTTTCCTAGAGACCATTGTGCTGGTTCTTCCAAGTAGATCTTTCTTTCTCTCACCCACTTCTCATTTCCACCAAACTCTTTCTGGAGTTGAATTTTTTACCTGCCTTGCTTCTGTCATTTTTAGGCTGTGATCTGCATACTGTGGTCACAGAATGTCAATCTGAGAAGTCTTCATTGTAGATGATACAATATAGAGGAAAATAGGAAGAGGCACTGGTTTCTTAATTGGATTTGCTTGCGTTCTTTGTGATCTAACTGAATTTTGCCTCCTGTATCTGCTCTTTGGCTATCAGGTGATGTCCACAGGTCTGCCATCTCTTCCTATGGTACACCCAGGGTCTGTAACACTGCTTGGGAAATGGTACCTCTTACTCTTCACACTGGTTCTGACCCAGGTCAAGGTCTTGATTGTTGTGGTTCAGCTTGGCCTTGACCTATCCCTGGTTTTCTCAGATTGTTTAAGCTGTTTGGAACTGATCCATTGGATTGAATGTCTTTCCAAGGAGGATTTTAGGGTCCACTTTGTTCAAGGATAGAAGATGATTCCTGAGTCCCCTCTTGATCAGAGATGACTTTTTTTTTTTTTTTTACTTTCATTTGCATTTATTTTTTGCAGCATTTATTCCCGGGCCATAAGTTTTTGTTTCTTCAATTTCTTCTGGGATATCTTTTTCTTCTGGGCAACCTCCTCTTCTGGTTTAGGAACAATCTGTTCTTTTTCAGTAAGGATCAAGAGATGACTTTTTTTAAAGTTCATCCCTGGTATTAAATGGGGCTTGGAAATGGTTTTTCAAAAGGATCACTGCCCTTTTTTCTCATTGCTTTTAAGACTTCCTTCTAGAGATAGATATCAGGATATTTCTTTTTTTCCATCATAGTTGTTTTTTTTGTTTTTGTTTTTTTTTTTTTGCGGTACACGGGCCTCTCACTGTTGTGGCCTCTCCCATTGTGGAGCACAGGCTCTGGATGCGCAGGCTCAGCAGCCATGGCTCACGGGCCCAGCGGCTCCATGGCATGTGGGATCTTCCTGGACCAGGGCACGAACCTGTGTCCCCTGCATTAGCAGGTGGACTCTCAACCACTGCGCCACCAGGGAAGCCCTTTTTTTCCATCATAGTTTTAAGCCCAATATTTGAATGTGAGGTGGGGAAGGAAGTGAGGTAGGAGACTAATATTTTTTCAGCACCTACTTTCTCTGTCAGATATTTTCATGTAATCATCAGAGCCATATTAATGGTAGGTGTTGTCCTTTGTAATGATGAGAAAAAACTTAGAGACATTAAGTAGATTACTCAAGGTCACAAATGGAGTAACAGTAGGAGTCAGGATCAAAACTTAAATTGATTTGAATCCAAAACCAACCTTTTTTTTAATAATATCAAACTAACTCTGTTAAAAGTGAGCAGTTGTGAAGGATTAATGGCTGGGAACAGCTGCCTACGTCCTGAACTAGTGAATTAATTACATATGTTTATTTCCCTTGCAGGACAGTGTGATGGTCCTTAGCGCAACCCATCGCTACAAGAAGAAATATGTCACTACTCTGCTGTACAAGCCCATCTGAAGGGATTCCTTCCTGCCTCCCAGGATTCAGGAGAAGCATCTCCCTTGCCTTTCTGGACTAGACCAGTCTTACCTGGGACTGGAAGGCTGATTTGCTTTGAGGCTAATATGTGTGTTTCAGAGCCTCTGAGTAGGATGCTCTGCTTTTGCATTTGATTGCAAATGAGAGCTTTAGGAGTTCATGGAATTTATTTTAAGAAAAAATCATATACACACACACACACACACACACGCACACACACACACGAGACGAAAGTTAATGGAAGCCTCCTAGCTAGACGTATTCTCTCTACCGGTGGGAACTCACCAAGATCTGTTGGGGAGAGCTGCAGGAAGAACCATGACAGGAAGCTTTTTCCCTAAAGTGAATGAAGAGCAAACTCTCAGGATCCTTGTTGGGTGGAGATTCTATCACTGCTACCTTGGCTCTCCAAGGGATGGACTTGTGCCAGAGTGCTGCCCTACTTACAGCTGCCTCCTTGCAGAAGCAGCTTTTCTTGCATGGGTTCTCTGTATTCCCAGAGTATGTGCACAATCTGTTTTTTATATGATACGAGGTACCCCACAAGAACCCTTTTTCCTCTCATTTCACATTCTTGCTTTGTTAACCTCCTTCAGATCCTATATCTGACTCTTGCCTAACACAAAATTCAGTGGGTAAGTGACCCCTTTCAAAGGCTGTGTGAAGGCTTCCCTGGTGGCGCAGTGGTTGAGAGTCCGCCAGCCAATGCAGGGGACACGGGTTCGTGCCCCGGTCCGGGAAGATCCCACATGCCACGGAGCAGCTGGGCCCGTGAGCCATGGCTGCTTAGCCTGCGCGTCTGGAGCCTGTGCTCCACAACGGGAGAGGCCACAACAGTGAGAGGCCCGCATACCACACACAAACAAAGAAACAAAAGGCTGTGTGAGACCTGACCCACCTTACAGACTAGGGCAGCCAGAAAGTCTCCTTTTTAAGCTCAGCACAGGCCCATGACACTTTGTCACTACTTATTTTAACTTCTACTGAAGAAAATATGGCTCAGCCTTATATGAAAGGCAGAATGCAGGTCTACTTTTTTGTTTTGGTTTGGTGCCACAGTTTAGGCTGTATTGGCACATTCCCATACTTTTTCCCACCTGGTTTGCCCCTGCTTCCATGTTTTCTTTCACAGAGCAGATAGCTTTGAAGGTGGGAGTGAAGCCAGAGAAAACTTTCATGTCTTTCATCCTTGGAATATTTTTATGTGCCTACATTTTTCTTTTATCAGAAAATGGCTTTTCGGGCTTCGCTGGTGGCACAGCTGTTGAGAGTCTGCCTGCCGATTCAGGGAACACGGGTTCGTGCCCCAGTCTGGGAAGATCCCACGTGCCGCGGAGCGGCTGGGCCCATGAACCGTGGCCGCTGAGCCTGCGTGTCCGGAGCCTGTGCTCCGCAATGGGAGAGGCCACAACAGTGAGAGGCCCGCGTACCGCAAAAATAAAACAAAATAAAATAAAAATGCCTTTTCATTGGTCTTAAGAGACTGCATTTGGAGAACTTCAGGCTTATGATAAATTGCCCCCAATATTTTCTTCTCTAGTCTGGCCCCCTACAGTCTTAGATTAATAAGGCTGACTCTGTGTACGTCATTACAGTAAACATTGCTCTAGATACAGACCCATTCAGGCTCATTTTATGCACCTAAAAGTGTCCCTCAACTTAAGGATTCAAGAGGCAAGAAATTACCTTTGGTGTTCCCAGCCATGAAAAGTATCCCTTTCATGCACTAAATGCTAACAGAGTTATCTTGTTCTTCTGTATCTTCCAGAAAGTGTTTGTTGATGAAGTGGGGTCAGTGATTTCCATTTGTGGAGTAAAAAGTATCTATTCAATCCACTCTTGAGATTCAGAGATAAGATATTTTTCCCCAAGTTTCTGTGGCTCTTCCATTACAGATAAATGCAAGCCAAACATTCAGTACTGAAGGAGGCTAAACTTGTTGCTGGAGAGGCTCCTTGACTGCTAAGATGAGCCCAGCCCCACTGAAAGGGCACCCACAGGTAAATTAGCTACCTCCTGTCTTTCCCATGTAAAGCTGATGATACAGTTGTCTTCCAGTATGTAGAACTCTTAGATCCTGTGTGTGAGGCAGTAGGGTGTGGGATTGTTGTCTTGCCGGGAATGTAAATTGCTAAGTGCTTTGGTGGTTAATTGCTGAGAGTAAATACTGCTTTAGCCACTCAAGGCCACCATCTGCCTCAAAAGGCTTTTGTGGAGAACGTTTTATGGTTCCAATCACTTTTAGAATGGTGTGCCATTTTAAAAATCCAGGCCAAATTCTGTTACTACCAACTCTCAGGATCTACATTGTCTTCAGTTATACTAGAATTTTGTTTTTTCCATTACCCATTAAACAAGTGGGCCACTTAGGAGGATTTAATATCTTGGTTGTCACCTAGAGGATTTTGTTGTACTCATATGTCTTGTCAGCAGTATTGACATGTAATTTTCTCTGTGTTCCTGTGTTAAAATCTCTATTCTGCACAGATAATTAGAGTGTGGCAGGAAAAGAGATTCCTTCAGCTTCTCTCAGGCCAGAGGCTTCTGTGAAATGGGTCTGTCTCCAGTGACAGTAGGTTTTGGTGCTGGTGACCTTCAGATCCTTCTAATCTGGAAATGTGTAGAAAGTGTCACTTTTCCAAATTCTGAGGTAATCTTTCAGCCAGATGTGAAACTGGAGCCTACCAGCTGGTATGGAAAGGGATCAGTAAGAGGAATTGGATGATGACTCATTCAGCCCTGTCCCTCCTCTGTACTGCTGATTAACATACCACGGCCTTGAGAATTCCTATCATACTCTCAGTCTGTCCCCTAGAAACTGTTCTAGAAGGTTGCGAGGGAGGGAGGAAGGTACCCAAGAGTACAGTTCACTCATTCTTTTATATTGGTTAAAGGGATAGTTTATTTTCTGCAGAAGAATTTGACAGATTTTGAAAATGAATAAAGGAAAAAAAATGTTGAGGGTTTTTTAAATTTGTTTTGCCTATAAGAGTTTCACAAAGAGCAAGAATGTAATTCTTAGGGAGGGCTGACTCGAACTGTATCATGGTTTAGGAGTTATGGGAAAAAGAGTAACTGAGCTGAGGAGTGGTACTAGGAAAGTTAAGGCTTAAGTAACTCGGAACTAAAAATATCCTTTTTTAAATTAAATCAAACATATACTGGTGTCTTTGGATCTCATTGTACAGAATTTACAGTATAAAAAATCTTTTTCTTGTTTCTATTTTCTACACTTTCTCCTATGTTGTGCTTTAACTTCATGTGTCAGGCAGACTTTACCAGGGTCTAAAGTCAAACATTACCTAAAACAAATATTAGTCATCTTGCTGGTAAGGAGAACTTCTGTGTTATGGTTATTAGCTTGTTTTAAGCTTAGAGTTGAATGAGATTTAATCACTGTAGGCAAAACCCCTGAAGGTCATACCTGGCCTCAACAGTGTTGGCTTTTTTTAAAAACAGTGCTTATATATGGTAAAGAAGCTCTGTAAAAGAAGAATCCAAGAGAGGTTTCTGACAGGATCCTACAAACCCAGGCCCACTCACTTCACCCCAATTATTTCTAGTCTCGTAGACCTAATGGATCTGAGATAAAATCTTTGAAAAGTGTTGGTACTCCACATATGCTGCTAAAATGAAGGTAAATTCAGAAAGAAGTGTTACCTCTAGACTGGTCTTATATTAATCTGGGTATAAATGAAGGAGACACATTAATGATATAGAATCCCCTGCTTTTAATTGGGGAAGTAGAGCTTTTAAATTTTTGACCTCAACTAAAAATGATATGCAGTAGTCTATGTTTGCCTATGTTTGAAATACATTCTATTCTCAGAGATTTCTAAATCCTCACGTTCTAGTGATTTGGGGCCTAGGCTTAAGAGCAGATACACAGTTGGTTCCTGCATTATTGTGACTCATCCTTAAAGCCAAGTTGTTGCTGTCTTCTAGGAACTGCTGACTCTAGTTACCCATGGGATGGAGGACCTGGGAGGGATAGGAGTTAGGGTCTTTTAAAACTCTGGATCTAGGCATTTGTCTCTCCTTAAGCACCAGTCACAACTGGAGGCTGAAGGGCTGTGATTTCTGAAATGAACTGAAACTTCTGGAGTAAAAAGGCCAAATCTTTAAAAAGTATAAGAAAACAGAAAGAAAAGGAAAGAATTCCAAGAATCTGTTACTTACGAAATCCAATTCTTCGCAGTGGAATCCCTCCAGGATTCAAATTTGGGCTTTGTCTTGATTTGCTTTACTCAGTTGTGCTTTTTTTTTTTTTTTTTTTTTTGCGGTACATGGGCCTCTCACTGCTGTGGCCTCTCCCAATGCGGAGCACAGGCTCTGGACGCGCAGGCTCAGCGGCCATGGCTCACGGGCCCAGCCGCTCCGTGGCACGTGGGATCTTCCCGGACTGGGGCACAAACCCGTGTCCCCCGCATCGGCAGGCGGACTCTCAACCACTGCGCCACCAGGGAAGCCCCTCAGTTGTGCTTTGAATGAATACGTTTTGTTAAAAATTAAATTTTGTTTTAGTTCCAGCATTAGTTGGAGTCGAATTTTGTGTAGCACAGTGCTTTTGCAGTAAGATCGATATGAAAAACTAAATGCTATGTGGATTTTATAGTCAGGTTAAAATGGTCGAGGAGGTACCTACTATAAGTATTACATTATGTGTTCATCATCCTATTTCTTTTCTATTCCCATCTACAGAACACCTACCCAGGTTGTGGTTTTAGAACAGCCAAAGCTCACTAATGTTGATTAGTCCTAATCTGCACACTGGGCCCCATATGTGAAACTTGTTTAAATTTTGGTAAATTGGAGAATGTTGGTTGTTACTACACTGAAGCATTTTGAGTGAGTACAGCTCTGTTACAAAGGGGGAATAAGACTATAAAGGGAATTAAACATGTGAGTCCTCCTTTAAATGGTGCTTTTTGTAACCTTTAGTGCTGCGATACAGAGCTGCTTTTCGGTATTTCACAAAGGAGTGGCATACAAGAATGAATTTTAAAGCTTTTCTCCAAATGTGATTTTTCACTGGACTCTGACATGTCTGAAAATTATGTGATATAACACATACAGAAATGTGAGGGTTTTTTTCCCGTAAAACTGTTGAATAAAAGTATTATACAGCAATAATATTTGAGTTCTTCATTGATTACTGATTATATTATCAAGACCTATCCACTCAATTAGCCTCAGGATCTAAAGAATGTAAATTGCCACACAGATACTTTTGAATAAAGAGAAAAGTAATAGGTATATGGGACATATGGTGTCATCCCTCCATCTGCCACCTTTTCTCTTCTTTTTGTTCCAGGCTCTGCCAACGTTAACTAGAGGAATGCAAACTCTGATTTGATTTTTAACACTTTCTGTAAACTGCACACTTAGCCATCATCCTGTGCTGGACTAGCTGAGATCCTAGTCTAATGAGTTTCAACGCTGGCTGACATTAATACTACCTATACAGATTCTATAAAAATATTGCTGCCCTGTCTACTACCTCCACCCCAATTAAATGAAAATCTCTGCTATGGGATCCAGGTATCTATATTTTTTTAAGCTCCCCAGGTGATTCTAACATATATCCAGAGATATATATATCCATTATCCTGGAACTTCCCTACTCATTCTTTCTCTGTCAGATATGTGCTTGAAAGCAGGTTATATACTTCATTCTGACAGCAATCACTTCCCTCAGATGTCTTTGTTCAGGGCCATGATTATAATATCCTTTTTGTTTTCCATCCCTTTATTTCATGGGGTTTTTACATAGCTGGTCTCTGGACTTTTCTTCAGATAACACAACAAGGCTACCCTGTATTTGCTGCTGTAAAGATTCAACTGAGTTAAATTTCCTCAAGGGAGAGAAGGGAATGACACTGTGGGAGTGACTAGAGGGTGAGAAGAATAGAGGGAGTTGAAGAGAGAAGTGGAGATGTGAAGTAGAAGGACAGGTAATGAAGACATGTGATAGTAGATATGGACCAAAACAGCCTCAAAGCTCAACAGCAGGTCAAAAGACTGCCTGCAGACCAGAGGTAGAGAGTGGTAGGTGTAACGTGGACTCAGGCACTAACAGAATGGTCTCCTGAACATCATGTACCCTGGTCACTGAAACAATAAAATGGCACCAGAATTCTGTCAAGACCCACACTTGCACTGACATATGCTTCCCAAAGTGCTTCCTTCTGGCCCAGTTGATCTGGGGTCTTTTGTTGTATCCCTTACAAACTCCTCCCCTGCATTGACAATTACCCATGACACAGGTGGTTGGGAGACATTGTGAGTCTCTCCACTGCCCTATTTGGGCACTATTCATCCAGCAGCACATATGCAGATCTGGAGTACCACCTCCCTTTCCCTAACCCGTTCCCTGGCTCCAGGGTACTTACAGATGAACTTCTCTGTGCTCTTTTACCAGTAAGAATTCTTCAGGCACTCAGTCATATGCTGAAGGAGACTCCTGTCTTGAGAGTATTCTCTTCATTGACTTTCTAGGGAGGAGGGCAAGGTTCTTTGTCAGAAGGCCATATGCTATATGATATTTTAAAACCCAAAGTAGTTTTTCACCAAATTCTCAACTACTCCAAAACTAATTTCCCTTCACTACAACTTCCAAAGCCCTCCTGCTAGTGATAGCTTAGAATGAGAACATCAGGTGAGAAGTCTCAACACCTGAAAGCCACAAAGATTACTGCAGACCTGTATACCTGGATCTTAGGAGTAAAAGTCTTAACTCCAGGCCAACTGATCCTCAAAACTATGATGACAGGCCTAACTTAGTTCTTGTTTTCAGGGATCTTTGTCATCGATTACAGTAGTCTGGGTCACAGTTACAAGTTACATTTTGGGATTGGGTAGTGGAATGGGTGTTACATTCAACAGGATCTCAGAAAATATTTCTGAGGGTCAGGGGACAGACTGGAGATATTTTGAATGTTCGGGGTCTTTTGTTGTATCCACAAATGGAAACATTTGTGGCAACCTGAAGATGGTGTTTCTTTTTCTCCCCCAGTTAGCAGAGCTGGTTCCTGTAGGTTGTCTGGGAGAATGACCTAGAGTCAGGATATCTGAGGAGAGTAAAGGAATTTGACAATCCAGGGATCTACCTGATCAAGAGCCAGTCTGAGCACAGAATGGATTCTGAGAGTGGCATCTTATTTTTAGATGGAACAAAGAACTGTGGCTGCAGCCAGGACTAAATTATCTAATGTTCAGGAGGGAAAGCAGAACTGCCCAAGGTGAACTGAGATCACTAGCCATCTTATTCCCTGTAGCTATTTGCTGATTCTGGGCATGGGCTGAGGACTGAGCTTTGCCCAGGCAGAGGGTATCTGATGGGGGTAAAGTGAAACCAACAAAGCTCTTAGTGGGTATGTGGTGATAGAGGGATGAGTTGAAAACTTGAAGGGCATCAGATGCACAGCTAGTTTTCCCTAAAGGACACTTACTGAAGTCTGGACTGCATGGAGGCTTAAGAGCTAGCATGAGAGCTTATAAAAAGCAGAGTGAAACGTCCCAAAGTCTCCTGGTTCCGAGGTAGTAAAGACTAACTGGAGAAAAGGGGCTTGATTGAAGCACGTGGTCCCAAGACATTGTCAAGTATTGGACTAATGCGGGATGGGACACAAAAGAACTATACTAAAAATTCTTGAAAGGTCAAATGGTTCCCAAATAATTGCATGCCAAGACAAAACTCAAGAATACCTATAGGAGTACAAAAATACCCAGCACTCAACAATGTAAACAGTCACAATATTTGACATCCAATCAAAAATTACCAGGAGACTTCTATTTCTGGTCAAAATAGAATAACAGGGACTAGATTTATCCTCACATCTAAGACAACCAAAGATCCAGACAAAATATATCAAATAATGGTTTTTAGACATTCAAAAACAAGCAGTGAAGGACAGTAATCCCTGAAATACAGGAAACAAATGAAGTGAGCCCTTTAATTGCCCAGGCTGAATACCTTGAGAATTTCCAGCCTGGTAAGTCTGCAAAGACCAACAATGCAGAATGCACGGGGTAGAGTACCAAGGAGGAGAAAGCTGCACAGAGATAGAGCTTAATAGACCAAATGCTAATCTCTTCCAGAAACACCCTCACAGACACACAGAAATAATGTTTTGCCACCTATCTGAGCATCCTATTTGGGCAAGTCGACACATAAAATAAACCATCACAACATAATAACATGGTTAAATCTCAAAAACATTAGGCTGAGCAAAAGAAGCCAACAGAAAAGAACATATACCATATGATCCAGAAATCAGATCAGTGATTATCTAGGGATGGAGGTATCAATGGTAGGGATAGGAAAGAGGGAGAGATTACGAAAGAGCAGGAGGAAACTCTGGGGGATGATGGTTATATTCACTATCATGAGTGTGGTGATGCCTCACAGATCAAGTGTGCACTTTAAATATGTGTAGTTAATTATACGTCAATAAATCAAAGAATGTTAAGAATTTTAAAATGACGGTGAAATAACTATGTTTTTAGACAAACAAAAACTGAGAAGACTCACCAGCAAAGGATATTACAAACATACTAAAACTACTTTTTGCGGTACGCGGGCCTCTCACTGCTGTCGCCTCTCCCGTTGCGGAGCACAGGCTCCGGACGCGCAGGTTCAGCGGCCATGGCTCACGGGCCTGTGGGATCTTCCCGGACCGGGGCACGAACCCGTGTCCCCTGCATCGGCAGGCGGACTCTCAACCACTGTGCCACCAGGGAAGCTCTAAAACTACTTTTTATGAAAGAATGAAAATAATCCTAGCAGTATTGTGAAAGTAATCATTTGTATAAAAATATACTAAATAAAAAATGTTGCATGTTGATATTTCTAAGGTAAACTCTTAAAGAATGGTAAGGTAAGTTAAGAGGAGAAAATGTAATAACATAAAATATTTGTCTAATCAAAAAGAAAGCAAAGAAGGAGAGGAAAGTGGAACATAAAACATATGGTAAATATAGAAACCAAGTAATAAAGTGGTAGACATATACCCAGCTATAATAGTAATTATATTAAATTTCAATGAACTAAAAGATTAAGATTGCCAGACTAGGTAAGAGAAAACACTGTCCTTGAGAACATAAAGAATTTTGTTTAATTTGAAGGCTATTCTGTAAGAAAGTAACTCCACATATGTGCTCAGGAAGAGATAGAGGGGGTATCATAGAGTACATAATTTTCCTGGAAACATTCTCAACCTCTGTAGTAGAAATTGTTTTGTTTTGTTTTCTTGTTTAGAGACCTTTAAAATTGTTATAATAGCCATCCTAATGAGCGTGAAGTGAAACCTCATTGTGGTTTTAATTTGCATTGCCCTGATGATCAGTCATGTTGACATCTTTTCACATGATTATTGGCCATTTGTGTATCTTCTTTGAAGAAATGTCCATTCAAGTCCTTTGCCCATTTTTAAATTGGGTTGTATGTTTTTTCTTGTTGAGTTTTAAGAGTTCTCTATATTTCCTGGATATTAATCCCACATCAGATATATGATTTGCAAATATTTTCTCCTTTTCTGTGGGTTGCCTTTTTACTCTGATGATAGAAGTCCTTTGATGCACAAAAATTTTTCATTTTGATAAAGTCCAATTTACCTATTTTTTTCTTTTGTTGCCTGTGCCTTTGATGTTATAGCCAAGAAATCATTGCCAAATCCAATGTCATGAAGCTTTCCCCCTGTTTTGTTCTAAGAGTTTTATGGTTTTAGCTCTTACATTTAGGTCTTTGATCAATTTTGAGTTAATTTTTGGATATGGTGTTAAATAAGAGTTCAGCTTTATTCTAGTGCTGGTGGATATCCATTTCCCCCAGCACTCTTTGTTGAAAAGACTGTCCTTTCATCCATTGAATGGTCTTGGCACCCTTGTCAAAAATCATTTGACCATATATGTAAGAGTTTATTTCTGGTCTCTATTCTATTCCATTGGTCTATATGTCTGTCTTTATGCCAATACCACACTTTTTGATTACTGTAACTTTGTAGTAGGTTTTTTTTGTTTTTTGTGTTTTTTTTTTTTGCGGTATGCAGGTCTCTCACTGTTGTGGCCTCTCCCGTTGCGGAGCACAGGCTCCGGACGCAGAGGCCCAGCAGCCGTGGCTCACGGGCCCAGCCGCTCCGCGGCATGTGGGATCCTCCCGGACCAGGGCACGAACCCATGTCCCCTGCATCGGCAGGCGGACTCTCAACCACTGTGCCACCAGGGAAGCCCTGTAGTAGGTTTTGAAATCAGGAAATATGAGTTTTCCAACTTTGTTCTTCATTTTCAAAATTGTTTTGGATATTCAGGATCTCTTGAAATTCCATATGAATTTTAAGGTGGATTTTTCTATTTTTGTGAAAAAAGTTGGGATTTTGATAGGGAATGCATTGGATCTGCAGATCATTTGGGGCAGTATGGACATCTTAGCAATATTAAATCTTCTAATCCATGAACATTGGCCAACTTTCCATTTATTTTTGTCTTTTTTAAATTCTTTCAGCAATGTTTTATAATTTCATTGTACAAGTCTTTCGTCTCCTTGGTTAATTTCCAAGTATTTAATTCTTTTTGAGGCAAATGGAATTGTTTTATTAATTTCTTTTTTTAGTAGTTCATTGTTAGGGTATAGAAACACAACTGATTTTTGTGTGTTGATTTTGTATCCCGCTATTTTGCTGAATTCATTTATTTTTTCTAACTTTTTTTTGGTGTGGAATCTTTAGCATTTCTTATGTATGAGATCATGTCATCTGTGCACAGAGATAATTTACTTCTCCTTTTAAAATTTAGATGGCTTTTAGCTCCTGCATTTTTATCCCAAGAATCCTCTGAGGGATTCTTTTCACTCTTCAAAGATTCAGCAAAGACCCTTCCTTAGAAAGACCCTGCCTTATACCATCCATTCTTGAGGACATTCGCCTGTGGTGAACTATGATGAGAATAGGATTGTCCTTGAAAATTCTCACTGTTTCACCTTCCCATTAGCAAGACATG
Organism: Aethalodelphis obliquidens; assembly: GCF_003676395.1. Lineage (NCBI taxonomy): Eukaryota > Metazoa > Chordata > Mammalia > Artiodactyla > Delphinidae > Aethalodelphis > Aethalodelphis obliquidens. Next base: position 8,493,351 of record NW_020838014.1, on the reverse strand, counting down.
TTCTTGTCTTGTACTACATGCCCCTCCTCTATGCTGCCATAATATCCAAAGGTTAGGACAGTTGCCACATTCTGATAAAAGTATCTGTTTTTGAGCCTTATTTCCTACCAATTTGAGGTTCTCAAGGAGAACTTGACTGACTCTGTGACTCCAGTGCCTAGCATGGAGTCAGGAAATAAATTACTCAATAAATATTCATGAAACAATGTGTATAAAAACCTTTGTCGGGCTTCCCTGGTGGTGCAGTGGTTGAGAGTCTGCCTGCTGATGCAGGGGACACGGGTTCGTGACCCAGTCCGGGAGGATCCCACATGCCGCAGAGCGGCTAGGCCCGTGAGCCATGGCCACTGAGCCTGCGCGTCCGGAGCCTGTGCTCCGCAACAGGAGAGGCCACAACAGTGAGAGGCCCACGTACCGCAAAAAAAAAAAAAACAAAAAAAAACACCTTTGTAAACTGAAAGTACAGAAGAAAATGATTATTACTATATTTCTTTACATGCAATGATCCTTTTTCCTTAGCCCCTTCTGATCCTATGAAGAAGATCCATTAAGGTAAAATTCATTATACATCTTCAAGCATCTTTCATTCCTGCTAATCCAAAAGTTATTTGGTAGGCATCTACTGTAAGGACAGCCCCAAGGTTGAATTCTGAGGTGTGCAGCAGAGCCTCATGATTGCATCCTCCTCCCCCTGGAGGTGATGCTCCCCAGCAGTATAGATGAGCCCTGGGTCCAATCTGTGGACCTCCTTGGCCAGGTGCACAATTCACTGTGGGGTAAGCTACTCTTTCAGACCACACCACTCAGCTTGGGCTGCCCCTTAAGGAGTTGGATATTGTTGTAGGCATTTCTTATTTTCCCCTCAAGCTTTCCTAACCTAGCCTGAATACTGTCCTTATTTTCATCCCCTTTGGCTGCCCAAAGACTACCATCAGCTCATCCTTCAACAGGCTTTTATAATTCTCTAAACATGTAGACACTCTTCCAGCTAGTTCCTCAGTTATATGTTCTCAGGGCATAGGCTAAGCATAATGTTTTTTCAGCAAATACATACACCAAGGACTATGGCCTGGTCTTGGTTGCAGTTCCTAATGACCGTTTAACACACACTGAGTTCATCACAGCTCAAAGAGAACACTGGAACAGGAAGAAACTGTCAAGCACACAAGATAAGACCAAGGCCTGACTGACTCAGCTGGCAAAAGTACAATGAGCCACTTTTAGATGCAGTTTATTACTTACATAGACAGTGAAAAAAGAGTAGTTAAACGTACAAGCTCCCTGGGCCGTTGTCTTACATATCAAAAAGTACGACACCAAAACAAAAGGGGCTGATGACTGCAATGTGAGTTGTAGGACACCCACTGCTGAGGAGCCAATTCTAGACTGGAACTAATTGGTTTTGTAGTCTCAGCTGTACCTTGAGAAAAGCAGGCAGAAAGCATCATATCTCATCGAAACCTGGTGGGTGTTGATAATCTATCTCATGAGAGACTAGCAAGGGAAACAGGGAGACTAGTGGGATCTTCAAGGCAACTTCTCACAAGCCTCCCATCCTCTTGCATTCCAGAGGATAAAAACGCATTCTGCCAAAACTCAGATTAGCTGCAATTTAAGCCTGTGTGAACTAAGTGAATACAAAGAAGGTTTCCAGGGCACCATGGCGGGGCTGTTCCTCTATAGGGAACTTGCAAAACTGGAAAAATGAAGGACAATAACCTAATTTTATAGATGAAGAAACTGAGACTTACAAAGATTAAGAAACTTGCTAGAGCTCCCACAGCTTGTTGGTGGCAGAGGTACCTTTATAAATCTGGGAACCTCAAGACTTCCAGGTTAGTGCTCTTTGCACTGTGCCATACAGCTTCATATTAGAATGTCAGAGTGGAATAAACAGTGATTTTCTCACTTTTAAGATGAAAAAATCAGAAGATTCCTGCCCAGGAAAAATATATTCTCATGGATTCCATGGGTCTATTTTTTATGCCCAGTCAGCTTTCAATCCCTAGTTGATGAAACTAGATGAAGGAACACGTAAATAATAATTAACACTCATTACAATTATAATATATTTAGTAATTATCTATATAATGTTTGGCTGTTAGAAGACAATTTTTGTGTGTGTAGGACCTGTCTTGTTCCCCCCATGTCCTTACTATACAAGTCCCTGCCACATAGTATAGTCAATAAATACTTGTTGAATGAATGAATAAAAGTCATTATAAACTTTTATTTGATTAACAGCTAATTTTTACCAATATTCCTTAGTTCCAAGTGTATTCCTCACAAAATCCTTTACTGGAGCTGGATTGACGAAATAAAACCATGGATTTGGAAAAGATATTATTGGATTTGAATACCAGATCTACCACTAACTAAATATGCAATAGTAGACAATTTATTTAATCTCTTTGAGCCTCATTATCCCATTTTACAAAATAGAGAATATAACATTATGTATAGATCTTTTGGATGATTTTAAATATGTGTGTGTGTTCGTGTATGTATGGGTGTGTGTGTGTGTGTGTGTGTGTGTGTGTGTGTGGCTAGACAGACAGACAAACAGACAAACTACTAAGTTCAGTGTCTGAGAAGTCACTCAATTAATATGAATTCCTTTTTCTCCAATCCTTGGTGCACGGGCTGCAGACCTAGGGATCATTTACACCAAAATCACATGAGGAACTTGTTAATACTCTCTGGGCATAGGGATAGGGCACAGGACGCTTCTTTCTTCCACAAATTTCCTAGGTCATTCTTATACCACCACTGAAGAAGCAAAGTAAATACGTAGTTCAAAATCTGAAGAATTATCTCCTGGATGACCAGTGATAAGCTCAGCCCCTAAATTAGGTTTCTCAGGATTCTACAGTCTCAGAACAGGAAGCTCAGTGACTGGTGTGTCATCAAGGAAAAATGCTTTGAAACATGGGAATGGGGAACAGAATAACTAGGACAGAGTTTCTCAATAAGAAGGAAGAAATGACAGGTGTTGAAACAACATCAGGGTGAAGGAGGGAGAGAAAGAGGCACGTGTATTGTTTGAGAAAAGATATTCGAAAAAAGCCCACTATTTTTAAGACATAGACTATAAAAAGCAAAGCTCAATGATAACTCCTTGACAGGTAAGGCTGTGCATTAGGGAGATTCTATATTTTGTATTATCAGATATCCTCAAGACTGTGGGAAAAATTAAACAAATTGGTGTTTTAGGTCAGTAATTGTGGGAAATAAAGAAAATAATCCATCATAATATATTCATATGGTTCAATTGTAGTTTTAATGTGGGAACAAAGCTGCATTTTACTTGTCCAAAATATCACACACCTAAATTTTTTTAGAACTTAAGCCAGGGAAGCTATTTTGCGATGATTCAGGATAAAAGGACTGGCATTAAGAATGATGACGTGGGAGACTTGTTCAATAGGGCGGAGTAGAAGGATATGTGCTCACTCCCTCCTGCGAGAGCACACAGGAATCACAACTAACTCCTGAACAATCATCGACAGGAAGACACTGGAACTCACCAAAATAGATACCCACATTGAAAGACAAAGGAGAAGCCACAATGAGACAGTACGAGGGGCAAAATCACAATAAAATCATATTCCATAACTGCTGGGTGGTTGACTCACAAACCAGAGAACACTTATATCACAGAAGTCCACCCACTGGAGTGAAGGTTCTGAGCCCTACATCAGGCTTTCCAACCTGGGGGTCCGTCAACAGGAGGAGGAATTCCTAGAGAATCAGACTTTGAAGGCTAGTGGGATTTGATTGCAGGACTTTGACAGGACTGGGGGAAACAGAGACTCCACTCTTGGAAGGAACACACAAAGTAGTGTGCACATCGGGGCCCAAGGGAAGGAGCAGTGACCGCATAGGAGACTGAACCAGACCTACTTGCTAGTATTGGAGGGTCTCCTGCAGAGGCAGGGGTTGGCTGTGTCTCACCATAAGGACAAGGACACTGGCATCAGAAGTTCTGGGAAGTACTCCTTGGCGTGAGCCCTCCCAGAGTCTGCCATTAGGCCCACCAAAGAGCCGGGTAGGCTCCAGTATTGGGCCGCCTCAGGCCAAACAACCAACAGGGAGGGAACCCAGCCCCACCCATCAGCAGACAAGCAGATTAAAGTTGTACTGAGCTCTGCCCACCAGAGCAACACCCAGCTCTATCAACCACCAGTCCCTCCCATCAGGAAACTTGTACAAGCCTCTTAGATAGCCTCATCCACCAGAGGGCAGACAGCAGAAGCAAGAAGAACTACAGTCCTGCAGCCTGTGGAACAAAAACCACATTCACAGAAAGATAAACAAGATGAAAAGGCAGAAGGCTATGTACCAGATGAAGGAACAAGATAAAACCCCAGAAAAACAATTAAATGAATTGGAGATAGGCAACCTTCCAGAAAAAGAATTGGGAATAATGAAGATGATCCAGGACCTTGGGGGAAAAAAATGGAGGCAAAGATCAAGAATATGCAAGAAATGTTTAACAAAGACCTAGAAGAATTAAAGAACAAATAAAGATGAACAATACAATAACTCAAATGAAAAATACACCAGAATGAATCAATAGCAGAATAACTGAGGCAGAAGAATGGGTAAGTGACCGGGAAGACAGAATGGTGGAATTCACTGCCACGGAACAGAATAAAGAAAAAAGAATGAAAAGAAATGAGGACAGCCTAAGAGACCTCTGGGACAACATTAAATGCAACAACATTCACATTATAGGAGTCCCAGAAAGAGAAGAGAGAGAGAAAGGACCTGAGAAAATATTTGAAGAGATTACAGTCAAAAACTTCCCTAACATGGGAAGGGAAATAGCCCCCCAAGTCCAGGAAGGACAGAGAGTCCCCAGCAGGATAAACCCAAGGAGAAACACACCAAGACACATAGTAAACAAATTGACAAAAATTAAAGACAAAGAAAAATTATTGAAAGCAACAAGGGAAAAAAGACAAATAACATACAAGGGAAATCCCATAAGGTTAACAGCTGATTTCTCAGCAGAAACTCTACAAGCCAGAAGGGAGTGGCATGATATATTTAAGTGATGAAAGGGAAGGAACTACAACCAAGATTACTCTACCTGGCAAGGATCACATTCAGATTTGATGGAGAAATCAAAAGCTTTACAGACAAGCAAAAGCTAAGAGAATTCAGCACCACCAAACCAGCTCTACAACAAATGCTAAAGGAACTTCTCTAAGTGGGAACCACAAGAGAAGAAAAGGACCTATAAAAATAAGCCCATAACAATTAAGAACATGGTAATAGGAACATACATATCGATAATTACCTTAAACTTGAATGGATTAAATGCTCCACCCAAAAGACACAGGCTCGCTGAATGGATACAAAAACAAGACCCATATATATGCTGTCTACAAGAGACCCACTTCAGACCTAGGGACACATACAGACTGAAAGTGAGGGGATGGAAATGATATTCCATGCAAATGGAAATCAAAAGAAAGCTGGAGTAGCAATACTTATATCAGATAAAATAGACTTCAAAATAAAGAATGTTACCAGAGACAAGGAAGAACACTGCAAAATGATCACGGGATCAATCCAAGAAGAAGGTATAACAATTGTAAATATATATGCACCCAACATAGGAGCACCTCAATACATATGGCAACTGCTAACAGCTATAAAAGAGGAAACCGACAGTAACACAATAGTAGTGGGGGACTTTAACACCTCACTTATACCAATGGACAGATCATACAAACAGAAAATTAATAAGAAAACACAAGCTTTAAATGACACAATAGACCAGCTAGATTTAATTGATATTTATAGGACATTCCATCCAAAAGCAGCAGATTGCACTTTCTTTTCAAGTGCACATGGAACATTCTCCAGGATAGATCACATCTTGGGTCACAGATTAAACCTCAGTAAATTTAAGAAAATTGAAATCATATTAAGCATCTTTTCTGACTACAGCGCTATGAGATTAGAAATCAATTACAGGGAAAAAAATGTAAAAAAGTAAACACATGGAGGTTAAACTATATGTTACTAAATAACAAAGAGATCACTGGAAAAATCAAAGAGGAAATCAAAAAATACCTAGAGACAAATTACAACAAAAACACAACAATCCAAAACCTATGGGATGCAGCAAAAGCAGTTCTAAGAGGGAAATTTATAGCAATACAAGCCTACTTCAAGAAACAAGAAAAGTCTCAAATAAACAACCTAAACTTACACCTAAAGGAACTAGAGAAAGAAGAACAAATTGACAAGATTCGACACCCATTTATGATAAAAACTCTCCAGAAAGTGGGCATAGAGGGAACCTACCTCAACATAATAAAGGCCATATATTACAAACCCACAGCAAACATCGTTCTCAATGGTGAAAAACTGAAAGCATTTCCTCTAAGAGCAGGAACAAGACAAGGATGTCCACTCTCACCACTATTAATCAACATAGTTTTGAAAGTCCTAGCCATGGCAATTAGAGAAGAAAAAGAAATAAAAGCAGTACAAATTGGAAAAGAAGAAGTAAAACTGTCACTATTTGCAGATGACATGATACTATACATAGAGAATCCTAAAGATGCTACCAGAAAACTACTAGAGCTAATCAATGAATCTGGTAAAGTTGCAGGATACAAAATTAATGCACAGAAATCTCTTGCATTCCTATACGCTAATGATGAAAAATCTGGAAGAGAAATTAAGGAAACACCCCCATTTACCACTGCAACAAATAGAATAAAATACCTAAGAATAAACCTACCTAGGGAGACAAAAGACCTGTATGCAGAAAACTATAAGACACTGATGAAAGAAATTAACGATGGTACAAACAGATGGAGAGATATACCATATTCTTAGATTGGAAGAATCAATATTGTGAAAATGACTCTACTACCCAAAGCAATCTACAGTTTCAGTGCAATCCGTATCAAATTACCAATGGCATTTTTTACAGAACTAGAACAAAATAATCTTAAAATTTGTATGGAGACACAAAAGACCCCAAATAGCCAAAGCAGTCTTGAGGGGAAAAAAACAGAGCTGGAGGAATCAGACTCCCTGACTTCAGATAATGCTATAAAGCTACAGTAATCTAATCAATATGGTACTGGCACAAAAACAGAAAGATAGATCAATGGAACAAGATAGAAAGCTCAGAGATAAACCCACGCACCTATGGTCAACTAATCTATGACAAAGGAGGCAAGGATATACAATGGAGAAAAGACAGTCTCTTCAATAAGTGGTGCTGGGAAAATTGGACAGCTACATGTAAAAGAATGAAATTAGAACACTCCCTAACACCATACACAAAAATAAACTCAAAATGGATTAGAGACCTAAATGTAAGACTGGACACTATAAAACTCTTAGAAGAAAACATAGGAAGAACACTCTTTGACATAAATCACAGCAAGGATCTTTTTTGATCCACCTCCTAGAGTAACAGAAATAAAAACAAAAATAAACAAATGGGACCTAATGATACTTAAAAGCTTTTGCACAGCAAAGGAAACCATAAACAAGACGAAAAGACAACCCTCAGAATGGGAGAAAATATTTGCAAATGAATCAACGGACAAAGGATTAATCTCTAAAATATATAAACAGCTCATGCAGCTCAATATTAAAAAAAGAAAGAACCCAATCCAAAAATGGGCAGAAGACCTAAATAGACATTTCTCCAAAGAAGACATACAGATGGCCAAGAAGCACGTGAAAATCTGCTCAAAATCACTAATTATTAGAGAAACGCAAATCAAAACTACAATGAGGTATCACCTCACACCAGTTAGAATGGGCAGTATCAGAATATCTACAAACAACAAATGCTGGAGAGGGTGTGGAGAAAAGGGAACCCTCTTGCACTGTTGGTGGGAATGTAAATTGATACAGCCACTATGGAGAACAGTATGGAGGTTCCTTAAAAAAATAAAAATAGAATTACCATATGACCCAGCAATCCCACTACTGGGCAGATACCCAGAGAAAACCATAACTCAAAAAGACACATGAACCCCAATGTTCATTTCAGCACTATTTACAATAGCCAGGTCGTGGAAGCAACCTAAATGCCCATCGACAGACGAATGGATAAAGAAGATGTGGTACATATATACAATGGAATATTGCGCAGCCATAAAAATGAACGCAATTGGGTCATTTGTAGAGACGTGGATGGATCTAGAGACTGTCACACAGAGTGAAGTAAGTCAGAAAGAGAATAAAAATATTGTATATTAATGCATATATGTGGAAGCTAGAAAATTGGTACAGATGAACCGGTTTGCAGGGCAGAAAGAGAAACACAGATGTAGAGAACAAACCTATGGACACCAACGGGGGAAAGTGGCGGGGGGGTAGCGGTGGTGTGGTGTGATGAATTGGGAGATTGTGATTGACATGTATACACTAATTTGTATAAAATGGATAACTAATAAGAACCTGCTGTATAAAAAAATAAAATTCAAAAAAAAAGAATGATGACATGAAAAACAAAATGACCACAAGATTATAATTTTAAAAATTCTCCAGGGAAAGTGCACAGCTGCCTTTAGATCCTGGAAAGATGACAAAGGTCTTATCTTTTAGAAGATTTGAGCTTTAGGAAGAAGATGTGAGATAAAATGAGAAAAAGGAAAGAACAAATTTCCTGAAATAGTGGTCAAATGGTAAAAGTTTAAGAGTTAATTAGTGAATATGCTTCTATGGTTGGAGATGGTAGTTGGATAATATGTGAATAGGTAATGATTGCAGCCCTAGGCTATGGTCAGTATGCCTTGGCATTGTTTTGCCTTCAGGAGTTGAAGTTTCCTGGCAGTCACAGAGTCAAGTGAAATCTGACGCCATGGAAAGATATAATGATGTTATATAGCTATGTGACCCAATTTTACAAAAGATCCAGCTGATACTTCTATAAGAAAACATAAAATTGAAATTCAAACACCCTGGGGAAATGTGAAAGCTGTTCAGAATTAACATGAATGAGTATTTAGAAGAATCTGGGTTGGGGATGAAGAAGCATAGTGTAAACTTGTAGAACTATACATCAATGAACACAATTATGCAAAGAAGCCTTTAGTTTAGAGGAGCTTATGGTGACAAATCCACACAACACACCCTGTCAGATCTAGCGATGCTGTCAGCAGGAAGCTGAAATTAAATATAACCAAGGTAGACTTGAAAATCTTGACTTTTCAACAAAATATGTTGACAGGCATTGAAACTGTTCAACAGAAATATAAGAGCTTTATTTGGGCTTAAGTGTATGCAAGTCATATTGCTTCGATCCAAAAGCAAAAACAAGAATGGTAAAGAAGAACATGAAATATGTTCATTGGGAAGATAGTCAAATAACAGGTTGAAAATAAGAAGGAAACCAAATATTCTCTTTCACCAGTTGAAGACATGTCAGAAATATCGTGAATCACTGTCTAAGTTTAAGTCAAGCTCTTGCATGTTAGATTTCACAACTGCTCAGTTGAATTTATTGGCTTGTAACTTACTAAATGCATAAAGCTATTTATAGTAAATCTGTGCAAATAAGACAGTTGTATGTGGGTGGAGAGGGGGGAGGGGGAGGGAGAGGGAGAGAGAGAGAGATTGAACACCATTTTACCTGCATACCCCCAATCATGAATGCTGTCAAACTCCCTATGTTAGCAAGGAAGACGTAACTTAATGGCTTAATTGGTACAAGTCTCAGGGTAATCAATGATTAAATTCTAATTAATTCGTTTTGTGTATATTTCTATAGAAAACTGCACTCTTAGCCATACTGAGATTTTTGGTTATAATATAGAATTATCCAGAGCCATTCAGTCTTTTCATACACAGTGATTTTTGCTTTTCCCTTATGCAATGTCCCTCCTACAAACTACAGATTAGAAAGAAATTGAGGCTTCTGAAAGAAACATCAAAAGAGCCTCAGTAAAAGACTGTATCTAGTCTTAACTGTTAATAGTACAGGAAATAGACTCATGGGTACAGCTTCCAGTGTAAGCTAACATCATCACCTCAGACAGACATTTGTCAGACTGTGCAAGTGACTCCAACTTGTACAAGGATTCCTGCAAGGATTTCCAGGACTCTTTTACCCAGAAGCAGATGACTTTGTAAGGAAGTAGATTATTTACCCAAGATCAACAAAACATGAATTAATTACTGGGTCTAAATGTACCAAAAGAACTAATCAAATTGTGGTTAATATTCTCTTTAGTGTGCATATGAGAAAACTCCTTTTCTTTTTAATACACCTTGACTCCTCAATTTAACAGGGTCTATTTGTACAAACTGAAATGAAACATTGTTTAAATGGTATTTCATGATACCTGAGTCTTTGGAATACTGAAAAGACATCCTGGGGAAGTCTTACTATAGACTGTAAGCCAATTAAACATCAAGAAAATCTAAGTATAATGACTCTATAGAAAATAATATGGGAAATTCCCTGGTGGTCCAGTGGTTGGGACTCCATGCTTCCACTGCAGGGGGGCACGGGTTCGATCCCTGGTCTGGGAACTAGGATCCCACATGCCACGTGGCACGGCCAAGAAAAAAAAAACATACGTGTTGATTGGCTTACAAAACTATTCAGCATAATGTAACAATGGTTAAACATAATGGAAAATGCTTTTATTAAATTCCTTTATTTTTCATGATCTTGTAGTTACTTACAAATATTCAGTAAGAATCCTTATTCTTCCTACCAGAACATAATAATATATTATATTGTAATTATATTGTAATATATGACCATGCAACAGGTCTTGTTAAATTTGGTGTGCAAACTCACTTTAAGGCATAAGAGCCATACTTCACTTATAGAAATGATGCCTACAAAGTCCTTTCAGAAAAATGGTCTCTTACCTGGTATACGGCTTATGGAATCCCAGGCTTACAGATACTAAAAGATGTCCCTTTCTATAGGCCACAACATTGACAAGTATGGGGATCTTAGGGAAAGAGGACCCATACAGTTTTAGGAGCAGCAGATAAATCCTGGTAGAGGTAGTCTGGATAATTATTAGTTCTTGATCTCAGTAAAACTGGTAAGAGAATAAAATACTTCTTGCATTCCCTCCAAAATAAATTACAACCCCAGAGGCTTTACAAGGCTTCCAGAAAGAAGTTAACTCATAGCCTTAGTATCTAATTACATTAACTGTATGTTAAAAAGGATGTTTATGGGCATTAATCAACATTTCTTTTTACAGCTATGCAAATAAAACTTGTCAAATAAAATAAAAATTCAAAATAATTGTATTGAACCAGAAAATTGCCAAGCACTTAGGTGAATGGAACCATGCCTTACAGGTAGAAATTTGACTACAGAGAGGAACTAGGGTAGTAAAACTGACATTTTGCCCTTTCACCATTATGAATAAACATGAACACCATCTGCAGCCAACATCTAAAACCTGAGATAAACAAGAAACCTGTGGTCACCCAGTTTAGCTTTGGTCCCCCCCGCAAAATGAAAACTTAATCATTTCTTGTAAACATGGACTCTAACAGACAACCTTATTTTTCCTTCCACACTTATTAACTGCTATTCTTCTATAAGATACAGCTTTCCCTCCTCCTTCTTTTCTTTAAGTATAGCACATGGATTATACTATGTGTATACTACATATATATTATATGGATTCCCCTCTCATTCAGTATGTAATAATATAATCATTATTCTTTTTGATGCTCCATTGGTCTCCAGGTTAAACAGGGGAACTTTTCAGGCTGGCTTCTGCGATCTTTTTTTTTTTGTGGTTCGCGGGCCTCCCACTGCCGCGGCCTCTCCCACCGCGGAGCACAGGCTCCGGACACCCAGGCTCAGTGGCCATGGCCCACGGGCCCAGCCGCTCCGCGGCACGTGGGACCCTCCCGGACCGGGACACGAACCCGTGTCCCCTACATCGGCAGGCGGACTCCCAACCACTGCGCCACCAGGGAAGCCCTGTGATCTTTTGACATGTCTGTACTAGTCTTTGGACACAACAAAATGTTGCAGGCTCACTTATACTTTTCTCCCCCAACACAAAATCAGGCATTTCTACAAGGGATCCCAGACAAATGGTATTTAGAAACTGACCACTAGATGAGCTCATTGCTGTGAGGTATCACTGCTTCTAGACCTTATCAGTGGGTATCATTTTGTAATAGGGAAGAACAAATTTGACTCCAGATTGGATCTGGTTCTTTTACTTTAAACTCTGTATTCTATTGCTTTTGCTACAAGTTAATAACTAAAAGAATGTTGCCTATAGCCTGAAATATACAAGACAGCCCATTCTCAAGGCTCTGATCTCTAAAAGGCATAATGTCTTGTTGGAAGTTTATAGGAACACTGTGATCAGACCTACTCAGACAGCTGCAAGAACAAATGATTCTGGCACCAAGAAATTTTCAATAACCAATCACTTTCCCTCCCCTTTCAGTATAAAAGAAGCCTGAATTCTAACTCCATAGGATGGTTCTTTGGGACATTAGTCCGCCATCTTCTCTGTCTGCTGGCTTTCTGAATCAAGTCACTTTTTCTTGTCCTAACAATTCATCTCTCAATTTATTGGCCTGTTGTGCAGCACAAAGTAGGAGAGCTTGAACTCGGTAACAATTAGTTGATATGGCTATCTCCAATTCCAATCCAACACTATAAGGTTCTTCCTCAGCTCTTCCCATTTCATAATTTTGTCCTTCATCTCCCAAGTTGATAACCTTGATTCCTGACAATATCAACATTTTTACTTATTTGCTCTATCCTACTATACACACAAGACAGCTTCAGAATTATTATACCAATTCTACAACCAACCTTAAACCTATTAAGTAAAGTTCAAGATGTCCTTAGGATATATCACACTATGGGTGTACAGACAAGCACTGCTTTCAAAATTTACTTGAATTAATTATATTCTATGTGGTTACACTATCATTTGATATATAATTAAATTCTTTTGTTCTGCTTTTATTTTTTAATTTTAAGATTAGCTTTTTCATCCTCTTTTGGAATATGTAAAACAGTGACATCGTTTAAAAAATGAAAACTGTAAGATACACTTAGAAAAAATCCCCTCCCATCTCCATATCTTAGACTCCATTCCTGTGCAACCCTAGATAAAAACATTTTCATTATTTTCTGGCCTATCCTTCCTGTAAGATAAGCATATCTATTTCCCCTTTTCCTTACATAAAAGATAGCATCCTGTTGAGATAGGCTGGGACCTAGGACCCTTTACTGGAGGGCTTGTACCTGGACAAACATCTCCTAGAGCAACAGAATACAAAGAAACTATAACGGACTAAAAATAAAATAACTGCACACCTTCACTGTTGGGACAATTATGAACAATACACTACAAAAAGGCCACAAACCAACTGCCATTTCTGAGGTGCCTGGAGCAAAAGCAGGGTACTGCACCTGATCCCTGCACACAGCACCACCAAGGGGGTGGGCAGACCACCTAAACTAGGTCCCCTGACCAATCCATGGACTGCCCCTGTTGTTACTCCTTTTAATGACCCAAGCAGCTTCTCTCTGGGAGCAAGCAAGGGCACCTGTTTCTAGGTTTCACTCCCTTGTGCTGCAGCACAAGCCCCAGTAAAGCCTTGCCTGAAATTCTCATCTGGTCTCATCAATTTCTATTGACTGAAAAGTCCAAAGACCGGGATTGGTACACTGTGTACCTGCTCTTTTGTACCTTGCCTTTTGTTTTCCACATAAAAGCACATTCTGGAAATAAATCCATATTGATTCATAGAGATATTCCTCACATTTATGGCTGCAAAGTACTCTAGGTATGTTATGTATTAACTGTAATGTAATGTTATGTATTAAATATAATGTATTATATGTATTAAATATAATGTATGTTATGTATTAAATATGGGAAATGGGGTCCAATCATTATGAAATCATCAACCTTTGTGATCACACTCATTTCACAAGCACAGACAGCGTTAGTAGGGGGAGCGTGGTTTTGAGAGCCATCTGATTTAGAGGAGAGTATGAGGGCAGGGATAGATCCCAGAAGAACCCAGCTGTAGGAGAATGCTGCTCAGCCCAGTAGCCAAACCTCCTTCCTCTGCCCCAATTGGTCCTAGTGCAGCTCCAGCTTTATCCCCAGGGATCTTCTCAGAATTCTTGCACCCTCTCCGAGTTCTCTCCCCAAAGAGGCTCTCCATCCCCCTCCCCAATTAAATTGCCTCTGCACTGGCATCTGAAGCATCTTTCTTTCATTTTTTCTTTTCCTTTCTTTTTTAGACCCAAGCTACACCTGTATATATTCTTTGTAAGTTACATGATAAAAGAATGTACAAGGAAAAATTTCAATTCTCCTCCACACTAACTTCCCTAAGAGTAACCGCTGTTAACAGGACATAAACCACAGCTCTGGCTCATTTATAATTCCCCACTGAATCTGACTAATATACTTCAGTCTAAGGGGCAAGACCTTTTCTCTTCTCTCCCTTTCCACACAATGAGTGTAAGATCCCACTCTCTACTCAAGAGTTATGAGTGTCCAGACGCTCAGATGTTGGGTTGTGCACAGATGGTGGTGGGAGACCTGCAGCAGAGTCTCTGGGCCACTGGAAATTTTAAAATAAGAAGGCTGGCTGCGGAAGGTGGGACGTTCTATGACCCATTCATCTTTCTTCTGCCTGAATCCTAAAACATTAGAAAGTTGCTTTTGCAAGCCCTTTTTTGGCTTGTAGCCAAAAGGGAGGAGCATGCTTTTTTCCCCTCCATGAATGTATTTTAGCCGGTAGTTTGTTAGACTTTTTTTTTTTTTTGGTACTTGGGCCTTTCCATTGCTGTGGAATCTCCCACCGCGGAGTACAGGCTCCGGACGCGCAGCCTCAGCGGCCATGGCTCACGGGCCCAGCCGGTCCGCACCATGTGGGATTTTCCCAGACCGGGTCACGAACCCGCATCCCCTGCATCGGCAGGTGGACTCTCAACCACTGCGCCACCGGAGAAGCCCTGTCGGCTTTTTAATTTCAAGGTCCTGAGTATCGCCCAGCGTTCTTTGAATTTTCTGGTATCTACTGCACCCCATTGTGCGCGGTACCGGATGTAGCCACGAGGGGGCGATATGAGCCACTGATTATTCCCAATTGAAGGTCTAAAGGAGAAGAGTGCTGACGGTTCACTTTCGTGGCATTTGACCAATCACCCAGGAGCTGCGCCGAACCCAAAGTTCTTCATCTTGGAGTCACCCCGGCTCCAGGGTGGTCCCGGGCGGGCAAAAGGCCCGCGCTGCCCAGGCCTCGAGCACTGGCTATAGACGCTCAGCCACTTCCTCGAGCAAAGTCCCCTAAAGGGTCCTGACCCGAGAAGCAGTCGGGCTTCTCTCGTTGATAGAAAATGTTCCTCACCTTCCTGTCACACTGTGGCCGCTCTTCCCCATGTTCTTATAGCCTAAGCTGTGTACTGGGACGGGCGCAGGGAAAGTGAGGACGAGTGATAGCAAAGCAGATGCAGGAAGCGGGAAAGATGAGGAGGAAGACAGCAAGGAACGCAGGAAGGAGAGAGGGCTCTCGAGAGTAGAATCGGAGGCGGAGGAGGAGGCAATCCCACGAAGTCCCAAGGGCTGTCCTGAGGGTCTTCAGAGCTCCCAGGGCAGCGGGAAGAGGACACTTGGAAAGAAGAGGAAAAGAACTTTTTTTTTTCCTCGCGGGAATTTTACCTCAGGGCAGAAAACTCTAGAAATGGCGGCAGAGCAGGTGGATTTAGGGGAGCCCTAAAAGTTATTCCCTGTCGCTCACCCCGAATGGATTTCATTTCATTCTACGACCAGCAAACCTGAAGAGACGGCCGAGGGCAGGCGAGTCAGGCGCCTCCTGGCGTCGTGGAGGAAGCGGGCTCGGGGCGGAGTGACGAGAGCGCCCGGCGGGAGGCCGCTCCTGGGCCCGCGGGGCTGTGCGCGGCCTGGCTCAGTGGAGGGAGCAGCGGAGCGGCCGTTAGAGGGTTCCATGGTGTAATGGTGAGCACTCTGGACTCTGAATCCAGCGATCCGAGTTCAAATCTCGGTGGGACCTTTCTGTTTAGTTAGAAGGATTTTTTACTCCTCAGATGTGACGTGCTTTCCCGCTCCCGCGTCCCAGAGAGGCGCGGTCCGCGCGGTCCACGCGGACGTGGAGGGCAGGTGGGGGGACGAGCCCGCGGCGTCCCCGCTGCACCCTGGCGACTCTGCCCGTCGCTGGCCATCGGAGGCCCCGGCCCCAATGCCCAGGGGCGCAGCGACCGAGCCGGTGGCACCCCCTCGTCGGGTCACCCTGGGTTTCGGGGGCATAAGGCAGAGGCTGCGCCCACTGACTCCTGCCCCGCGAGGCGGCTTCGCACCGCACGTCTTATAACTAACTGCGCGCTTGTCCCTGTGAGTAAAGGGTCGCGGTGCGGGGCTGTGACGTCGCTGAGCAGCCAGGGTGACAGCGTCTTAGCTTTCGGGTCGAGGGTTCCAGACCTGGATGGGAAGTACTGTATTGTATTCAGGTGCCCTATTTTATTCAGAATTTTAATTGATCCTATTCCAGTTTATTCCCATTTTATTCAGAATTTCTCGCTCTTAAGTCTCCATTGGACACGAAAAGGCACTCTTAGGCTAAGATTTGAACCTGGACTCTAGGAAATCTCATCCTTTCATCCCAAGCTCAGCCAGAAAGGGGAGCCCGGGCTGCGGATTCCGGCGTCTGAGGAGAGCAGGGATCCCTGACCCACCTCCCTCCAGGCCTTTGAGACACGTGCAGATCTTATAGTCAAGGCTAGACTATAGTGAATATGCCGTGTTTGGTTTGATTTGAGTTGGGAACCACATTCATTTTGTTAATCATTATAAAATTAATTTTTAAAATGTCGCCTCTAGACATCGAAAACACAATGTAACAAATGAACCCAGCCAAATGCCCCCAGTTAGACAGAGGAGAAGTTTGTTCTTGGAGCCGCAGGCGCTCTCCTCAGAGTGGGCGGCACCGGGAGCGTCAGCGAGGGCGCAGCTGGAGGAAATGCTGACTTCAGGCCGTGGGGGTCTCGGGCGGAGTCGGGGGGTCCTCAGAACGTGGAGTCCTCCGGTGAGGTGTGCGGCTCGCCACCTCTCCCGCCTGCTCTGTGGCCAGTAGGGGGCAAGGCACCAAGTCCAAAAGGTAGAACCATACGGTGTTGCCGGGGGTGATCAGGCACGGGAAACCCGTTTTCTGTTAGGATTCGAATTCAGACCAAGCAGGCAGGCTCCCATCACCGCACCAATTACACCACGACCGCTATGCTCCACCGGGGACCTACGGAGCTGTGGTCGGATCCACGTTAGCCCAGCCGTCTTTCTCCTTTGCAGCTTTCCTCCTTCACGCCTCTCAGACCCGACACCTGCGCCCGCAGGCTGAGGCCGCAGCACCGCCTTGGGTGGGGAGTTGAGAGCAGGTCGGGGTGGTGCCCTCCTGGCCTTTCTAGGACTTTTATCTGGTTCTAAATCAGCTGCTAGAAGAAAGGTTTTGAAGAACAGCTGATCTGAAAAATCTAGGTTCCTCGAGGACTAAAACCTTACAGGTGGCATAAGAATTCTTGGTCTACCCACCACGCCGGGCCCCGGCGGCGGAATGCATCCTCCGCGAGGCATTTATCGGGCGCCTGCTGGATGCCAGGCCCTGCTCCGGGCGAGGGGCTGCCTGGTGAGCAAACTCCGGGTCGTGCCTCGTGGAGCCCTTCTCTGGAGGCGCCCAGAGGGGGCAGAACGGTGGGGGCACAGCCGATTGCTGTCCTTCCCCCGTACGACCACCCGGGCCTGGAGGGGGACTTGCGGTGAGCGCGACGGGTGAGGCCGATCACGAGTGGGAAATGGAGGACTTGAGCCCGAGAGAGGCGGCCGTCGTCTCGTGTAGAGGGGCCGCTTTCGAGGCGGCCAGGAGCAGGCGAGGATGGTCGTGGGCCCGGCGTGGCTTCGTCGGAGCCCCCAGCTCACTCGGGCTCGGTGTCCACGGCCGGACGTGCCCGACGACGAGACTCAGTGTCTATGGCGCCAGCGAGGTTGGACAAGATACATTTGAATCTCTTTTCCGCTGGGATTGGAAGGGACGGGAAATACGTTCTGATTCCAGGATGTTACAAGAAAACCTCGCAGCCGCTCGTCTCTGTGGCGCAATCGGTTAGCGCGTTCGGCTGTTAACCGAAAGGTTGGTGGTTCGAGCCCACCCAGGGACGAAGATTGGCCTTGGAATGCGATGAGCGAGGTCTCAGCTGTCGCTTTTATGCGTCTGCCCTTTCAGTTCCTCCCCAGAGACCCTTTCCCGGAATCTCCACCCAGCTGATGATCTCCGCCTGCTCCCGGTTTTTACCTGGTGCCCCGTGGTCTCTTTGCACCACCTGGAGGGCTGCCTTCACTAAGTCATCTGCCTTGTACGTTCCAGGACACCTGCCAGAGGATGAAGGCACACGCACACGGGTGGCGGCCATCCCCTGCTCAAGCTGGACGTCATAAATCAAGCTCCATGGCACCGCCCGCGCGGAGTATTCACCGCCCCATCTCAGGACGCCTCCGCCCTTTCGTTTGGGACTGTCGCTTTCTACGCCAAGTGTTCTGCAAAGTCAAGACAATTCCTATTCAAAATTTTTTCTTCTGTGTTTTCGAATTTCTCATTGTTAATCCCTTGTAGTACGTACGTTTCCTTTCAGACAGTGTAGTTTTCATCTCTCTACGTTAGAGTGGGTCTTTTTTTTTAAAATGTTTTTCCGTGTGTACATTTAACTGTTTTAAGTTACGGAATACAGGTGGAATGAATGTTTTAATGTCCTTCTCTGGTGATTCTAACATCTGTATCAGCTCTGGGTCATTTACAAATGACCGATGTGTCTCTGCATTATGGGTCATTCCTCCTGCCTCTGGCTACCTCAAAATCTCTGATACAGCAGGCATTGTGAATGGTGCCTTGTTGGAAGCTGGACAGTTGTGTTCCTGTAAACGCTGAACTTTGCTGAGGGATGCAGTTAAGTTACTTGCAAACAGGTTGATCGTTTCAAGGTATTGCTTTTAGGATTTGCGAAGGGGTTCCGAGCAGCGCTCCCTCTGGGGCTAACCAGCTTCCGCTACTCAGGCAAGATGGTACCGCGTACGAATTACGATTTTTGTCGTTGTTTTTCCCTTTAGTCTACCTGCTTGTAAAAAGCACGACCTGTGTGAGTCTCTGATCTTGTCAAAGATTTCTCCCGATCTTAGGGAGTTTCCTCCTACGGCCGCACTGCTCAGTACTGTGCTGCACGCTGAACAGAGCTCCTTCGCAGTTCTGATTTACTTTTAGCATCTTTCTCATCTCTGTGAGTCTGTCTGCTGAAAGATAACTCCTGCGGTTTTCCTGCTGTCTGCTCCGTGCTCTCAACTCAACAAGGTCCACTGGGCTCCATTTCAGTTTGCCCTCGTGCGTATTGCTTGCAAACTCTCCAAGCAATAAATTGGACCCATAGTTTCCCATCCCTCAGGATAACTCACTACCATTTTTCATCAGACTCTTAGTCTTAATTTTTAAAAAATTAATTTCACTGATTTGCGGCTGCGTTGGGTCGCCGTTGCTACGCGCGGGCTTTTTTCCTATTGCGGCAAGCGATAGCGGTGGCTACTACTCATCGCCGTACTTCCTGACGCAGTGGCTTGTTTCACGCTGCGGAGCAAGGCTTTCAAGTGCGCAGAGTACAATATTTGCAGCACGGGGACTTCTGGTAGGCTCGCACCCGTATTCCGCGCCGCGCGGGAGACCCTTAACCCCTGCACTGCCAGGAAAACCCGCATACTACTCGCCAAAGAAACCTGTGTTTCACGTCTCCTGCTAGATTTTTACTGTGAAAGCCTAACTTCTTAAAAAAAAAAAAAAAAAGTCTGCGGAAACCCTGACTAATTACTGCGGAGTATAGGAGCAGCCAAAGTAAGAAACTAAAGCACTAAAATAATCTTTCAAAAATGGCTTCTGTAGAGCACCACACCACTTGCATGGAAAGTTCATGCACGATTCCCCCCAAAAAAAATAGAAACAGCGCCTACTCTCCCACACAGCACCTGCTTTTTTTTTTTTTTTGAGGTACGCGGGCCTCTCACCGCCGTGGGTCCTTCTAACGCAGAGCACAAGCTCCGGACGCGCAGGCGTAGCGGTCACGGCTCATGGGTCCAGACCGCTCCCCGACACGAACCCCCGCCGCCAATATTGGTAGATGGATTCCTAAACACTACACAACCAGAAACACCTACTTCCTACTTTTTAAAGTACTTGTAAAGCCGGCAGTAAAAGTACAGAAATCCTGGGTGTATGTTACATAGACTACAGAAATTAATTCTACTATTAAACACCAATTGTAGGGGGAAAGCGCGCACGCAGTCCCCCACTACCACAAATTATGCAGTCGAGTTTCCCGCATTTGGGGAAATCGCAAGCGTCAGCACACTCGAAGTGCAATGAGTGAGCCTCATCCTGGGAAAACCACCTTAGTGATCATGGTATCTCCCCTGCCAGGTAAGTATGAATCGCTTTCCCCGCCCCCCCGTACAGCCTTAGACGCCTACACTGTACACACACGCTCCCCACCCACCCTCCGCACCCCCTCCCCTTCCACGCCTCTCAGCCCCTCCAAACGACTCTGCTAATAAAATCCAAGCAACTTCTCCCGAAAACTTCCACAGTCCGGTAAGTGGCTCGCCGGGAATTGTACCCATAAGCTGCAAGATTTACATAAGCCAAGCCCCATTCCTGACCTCTAAGGCGGCTCCTCTCCTCCAACCCCCGCCCTGTCCCCGCCCTGCCGAGATGACCAATGGGCGGGCCGGCTGCTGAAGGGGCAGTGACGTCACAATATCCGCCCACTTCGGGAGTCCACCAAGCCGAGGTAACACGCCTCTTATCCTTTATTTGAGATACAGCGGGATTTTGCCACTCTCCTCGAATTCTTACCTTTTGTCCTGCGTTACACTCCGGGGAAAGGAATTCTGGGATCGTGTGTTATGCTGATACAAAAATTTTTTAAGTAGTAAAGAAGTTGTAAAACAATGGATACAAGTATATATGTATGTGTCTTGTGTATAGACATACAGATTCAGGGTTTCATCTCAGAGTGCTACTCGGTGTATTTTCTGTGCACGTCCTTCTATACTTCAATCTCGTGGTATCCCAGGGACCATGTTTTTCCTTTCCCCACCATACAGAATACAAGAAATGAAGATTCTGAAAAAGAAGGTGATGACCAAGATAAGGGATAGAAAGATGACTTGTTTGCTTGAAGAGAGGTTGGTTGGTTGGTTGGTTTTCTCTTACTGGGTAAGACCGGGTTAGACCTGAGGGCGGGGAGGGGGGAGACTGCAGAAAGCAGCCAATTTGTGTTTTCAGACCAGAGAGCAAGGAGTGGTGTAACTTGATCCTTGAGGATGCCTTTGGCATAAGGGGGAAGTTGACTCTTCTGGAGAATCTTGGAGTCAACAACAAAGGAACTCAGCACCCAGCTAACTTCCAGGAAGAAGCTTCCTTTCCTCCCCCCTTTCCCCTCCTTTCTCTCTCTGCAGCCATCAGAAATAAATTCTGGCTCATTTCATCTGAAATATGCTTTATTCCAGGGATAGTAATAGCTCAGAGAATCTCCAGCAAACTGGAGAACCAGACTGTACAAACAGGGAAGAATAAGAAAGGCCAATGGAAGGGAGCACACAGACCAAATGGGAAGGACACTAGTGCCCCCTGCTGAGTGACAGACCCTGTAGCTTTGCACAGGTGACACTACTGGCCCTGGACACTAGACACCTCCAATGGCTCCATGACTTCTGCTGCACCTGGTCGGTGTTAAACTAAGGATCTTGAGGTAGGGAGATTCTGCTGTTGCAGGGGACAGAAAAAATTTCCCCGGGGCCTACTCCTTGTGTCTCTCAACTCCTGTCAAATGCTGGAGTAGCTGTTGCTGATGAGGATTGGCCAGCTCTTGGTAATAGACCCACACCTTAGCCCCTAGGAAAACTAAGAAAGCAAGTATGTGATCCTTAAAAGTTGCAGAATGTGGGAAGTTCCTCATACAAAGGGGGCTCAGATACTAGATGGCTTAGATATGGCAAAAGATCCCCCCTGTACCCAGCACCCTGCAGCCAGCCCTGTGGATAACATTATAAATCCAGTGCCCAAGCCACTGCAACCCTGCCTCAAATATACACGTGTGCACGACCCAACCTCGGAGCATACTAGATGTTTATCCCTGAGCACAGGGTGAGGGTTTCAACCTCTTATACAGGGATGGTGGGTACATCATCCAGTATTATTTACATTATCTCCACTGAGAACTGAAAAGTTTGAAAGTTCATATTTCTGAGGGTAGAGTAATTGATCTAAAGCCGTGGTAAGAAATAGCCACCAAAACTGGTTCTAAATCCTCTCTTTCCACCAATGTCCAATGTAGGAGTTTCCTGTTGCTACTGTAACACATTACCACACAGTTAGTGGCTTGTAAAAACACGCATTTATTATCTTATGGTTCTGGAGGTCAGAAGTCCAAGATGCACCTCACTGGGCTAAAATTAATGTGACAGTGGAGGTGAGGTTCTTTCTGGAGGCTCTAAGGGAGGATCACTTTCTTTGCCTTTTCCAGCCTCTAGAAGATGCTCACATTCTACTCTCACAGTCCCCTTCCATCTTCAAAGCCAGTCACGGCTGATCAAGTTGTTCTCAAAACACATTATTCTGACACCAACTCTCCTTCCCTCTTTCACTTATATGGACCCTTGTGATTCCATTGGACCCTCCAGGATAATCTCCCCATCTCAAGGTCCTTAATTTAATCACACCTGCAAAGTCTCTTTCGCCATGTCAAGTAACATGTTCACAAATTCCAGGGACCAGGATGTGGACATCTTTGGGGAAGCATTATTCTGCCGCCACAGCCAGTCTCCTCAGTGAACACATTTCTGCAAACATATCAGTCAGTGGTGGCCTCTCTCTTCTGAAAGCCAGGTGAAAGCAACTGAGTCCACTGCCTTTGAATGTCAGCCAGTCAACAGCTGTGCCCCGTGTTGAGGCATTTGAGTCAGAGAGAGAGAAGGAGAAAGTCTGTGGGGAGAGGAATCTGAGGCCCCAGTGCCTGGGAAGTTCCCGGGGACCAGAGCTGAGAGCTGCAAACGCCTTCATGGGAGGAGGAGGCTGGAGAGGGTGTTAGGAACTGAATGTATGTGTTCCACCACCCGCCCCCCAAATTCATATCTTGAACCCTAATCCCTGTAGGGCTGTATTTGGAGAAGGGGCCTTTAAGGAAGTAATTAAGATTAAATGAGGTCATAGCCTTGGGACCCTGATCTGATAGGATTAGTGTCCTTACAAGAGGCGATACCAGAGAGCTTGGGCTCCTGCCCTACCCCAGCTCAAGCAAAGAGAAAAGGCTATGTGAAGACCCAGTGAGGCATCTGCTATCTGCATGCCATGAAGACAGCTCGCATTGGAAACTGAATTGGCAAGAACATCAATCTTGATTTTGGACTTCCAGCCTCCAGAATGTGTGAAAACAGATTTATGGTTAAGCCACCCAGTCTATGGTAATTTTTTATGGCAGCCCAAGCTGACTAATACAGGAGGTTACTTAGCCAGTGGCCCAAGCAGCTTCTCCTAACTGGCCTTTGTGGGATCTGCCCCAGTTTTGTTCATTTCTTGTAATTAGTACTTGCAACCTGTTTTGCCCTTGTTAGGGCTGATCGGTGACTTTAGAATGAAGATTGATCACCTGGTTTAGGATTTCATAGTGCAATTTACTCCATGTAACAATGACCTGCACCAAGGATCTTC
The DNA here is from genome assembly GCF_003676395.1 of Aethalodelphis obliquidens. Lineage (NCBI taxonomy): Eukaryota > Metazoa > Chordata > Mammalia > Artiodactyla > Delphinidae > Aethalodelphis > Aethalodelphis obliquidens. The sequence goes on along the minus strand of NW_020838014.1, from coordinate 8,469,576 downwards.
TTAGATTTTTTTTTTTTTAAACAAGTTTGACATCTTCCCAAATATCAACCTAGCATGACTTGGACAGCTGGACTGAGATTCTGCAGAGTGACCCATGACCCCATGTGGCCTGCATTTCCTTTTCTCATGAGAGATTTCCGTGCTTTGGACTCTCCACAACCACAGACCAGGGTTTTGCTGCTGGTAAGTGATCTGTGCCTAGCTCTGGGGAAACCTAGGGAGAAAGGAAAGATCCCCAGAATCAAGGCATGGGAGGCTGCTCTTCTGGGGATAAAGGAGTCTGGAGGATGAGAGAGGAGGCTGGGGTGTGTGTGTGTCCAGCATGAGGTCAGGGGAAGTTCAAGAGAGGGCAGCTGCCATTCTGGGACCAGAGGCTAGAACCTCCATGGCATTCATACTCTGGTCATTGTCCTCCTTATTCTTCCTCAGCTTCTGCCTCCCCCGTCCTTGCCATCCTCCCCTACCTTCTCCCCAGGCGTTTTTGTTCCCACTCCTCCTTCTTGTTCCTGCCCCTCTTGCTCCCATCCTCCCATCCCTTCCCCCCCGACCCTCAGAGCAGGCCAACATGGGAAGAGACTGCCCCAGTCTGAGGGAGTATCTTCCACCAGCCTGAGAAACATGAACACATTGCTCTCTGGTCAGAACCTGGTTTGGTGGAGACAGAGCAAGATGGCTCTGCCTGAGGAGCTCATCCTCCACAGCCAACCCAGGCAGCACGGGCCTTAGGCCGACCCCGGGGATGTGTGGCCAAAAGTCAGGAAGCTCTCTACTGGGACCTGGAACATCTGGTTCAGGAGGCCCCAGACAGGTTAACCTTTTGATGCCTGCTTCTTTACAAGGCAAAGTTCCAAGGAAAGGGGCATGGCGTCCCCCCCTGTCCACCTGGTGTTTATGCAAGGGTGGGTCTGAGAAAACCCATCTGTTCCACGGAGACCAGCTGAAAGTTCATAGTCAGAAGTTAGTGGGGTCCCAGGTGCACCGACTCTACCACCACCTTCACTTCCTCTGCCACAGGCTCTTAGTCTTGGATGAGATTTCCACCATCAAAGTCAACCTGGGGGTGGGGGGAGGGTGGGGAAGCAACATCTGGAGAAAGAAACCTAATCTAAACTGACTAGTTCTTTTTTGTTTGTTTGTTTTTGCGGTACGGGGGCCTCTCAGTGTTGTGGCCTCTCCCGTTGTGGAGCACAGGCTCCAGATGCACTGGCTCAGCGGCCATGGCTCACGGGCCTAGCCGCTCCGCGGCATGTGGGATCTTCCCGGACTGGGGCACGAACCCGTGTTCCCTACCTCGACAGGCAGATTCTCAACCACTGCGCCACCAGGGAAGCCCTAAACTGACTAGCTCTTGTGCAATAGTATGGTCATCAATGGAGCGTTTCTAGGGTTCTGATTTGACTTTGTCTTGCTTTGCTGTTCTACATTGCACTTTCATATACTGTCTTAATTTTACTAAACTTTGTTGAAAGTAGACAAGTTTTTTTTTCTTTATTCCAATATTAGTTGGCACCTTAGTTAGTAGTGTTCTCAGCAGCAGAATAATGCCCCCTCTAGGTTGTCCCTGTTGTAATTCCCCAAACCTGTGAATATATTACATCACATAGAAAAGGAAACTTTGCAGCTCTGATTAGGATAAAGACCTTGAGATGAGGCGATTATCCTGGACTATTCAGATGGGTCCCCTGTAATTACACGGGACCTTAAAATTGGGAAGCAGAAAAGAAGGTCAGGATGATGCAAAGCGAGAAGGACTCTACCTGCTGTTGCTGGTTGTGAAGATGGATAAAGAGGGCACAAGCCAAGGAATGTGGGTGACCTCTAAAACCTTTTCAGAAAAGACAAGGAAACAAATTATCCCCTAGAGCCTCCAGAAGGTAAGGCAGCCCTATTGACCCCTTGATTTTAGCCCAGTGAGACCTTTGTTGGACTCCTAACCTACAGAACTGTAATATAGTAAATGTGTGTTCGTTTAAGCCACTAAACTCATGGTCACTTATTACAGCAGACATAGAACACCAATTCAATAAGTGTCTAGCACATTCACCTTAGCAATAATAAGATGGGGGACACATGAACCCTGTATAAATCTGCAGGTTGTCTGTCTGTCTTTGGCTGACAAGTCAAGAGATATTGGTACATGTTTGAAGCATTACATTAGGTATGTTTTTTCCTTTCCATTTTTTTCCCCTAAAGAACTCTCACCCTGTTTCCTGCACAGGTGTACCCAAGATGGTTCTCATTGCAATTACAGCAAATTGAAGACATTGGTGGCGACACATTTGCTTTTAAGAACGGGTTCTAACATGTAGAGGGAAACAATATAATTTATGGAAAGTTAAATACTGTAGAATCCTCCATTCCAAAGATACATTTTTTGCAACTTTATTTTTATTAGGGTGAAGAACTACTTTTCAAAGGTGAAACACAAGAATGCCTTTTAGGAGTTTTTCCTAAAAGTAATTGATCCTGACCAGGTCTGAGATTTACTGGATTCATATGCTGTTGTTCTCATAAATGTTACATCCATAAAATGAAATTCTTAGAAGTAATATTTGAGTTCTCCATTGACTACTGATTACACCATCAATGCCTTCCAGCCCTGGCAGCACAGGGAGGAAGGAAGAATTGCTGGGATGCTTGCATCACCACAGGGCAAGAGGTCCTCAAATTTTACTACTTTATCTTTAAGTAATACTTCATAGATTGGCTGACTTTTCATCCATTCTGCTAACTCTGCCAGTGAGTTCCTCAGTAGTGACAGCTAAAGGCACTCATGGAAAATACTTAAATAACCAAGTGTAAAAGCAGAAGTCATCTACTACGGAAGGAGAGCATGTGTCTACCTCAGGCCTGAGTCTTTTTTTTTTTTTTTTTGGCGGTACGCGGGCCTCTCACTGTTGTGGCCCCTCCCGTTGCGGAGCACAGGCTCCGGACGCGCAGGCTCAGCGGCCATGGCTCACGGGCCCAGCCGCTCCGCGGCATGTGGGATCTTCCCGGGCCGGGGCACGAACCCGTGTCCCCTGCATCAGCAGGCGGACTCTCAACCACTGCGCCACCAGGGAAGCCGAGGCCTGAGTCTTTTGATGGATCTTTTTGTGATTGATGGTGGTGGTGGTGACAATGGTTGAGCTTTTTGTTCATGTTGTTGCTTAATTTTTCAACCATTACTAGGAAATAATTCTGCAGTGAGTGCTTGATTTTAATTCTGGCAGGCAAAAGAACATAACTAAGGACTTTTCCCAAGGAATGCTTTGAGATCTTTATGTCAATTTGTGGTATGACTTATACACTTTTCAATTAAAGATTCTTAAAGGAAGACAAGCTTATTTATAGGTTTGAATCAGTCTTATAGAACAATAGGTTTTCAACTGGGATCCGCAGCCCACCCGCATCAGAAACATGTGGTTTGTGTTTACGTGAAAAACGCAGACTCTAGGCCTCACACCAAGGAAACCTCTGGGGATTGGAGCCCAGGAAGGAGTTTCTGTAATCTCCACAGCTGATTCTGAGGCACTCTAAATGTAAGAACTGCCCTTTAGTACTTTTAGATAGGGGATTGTTACAAAATGACAAGAGGGTAGATCATTCTTTTAAACTTAGACTTCAAGCATTAGACAGTGAGGTGAGCTCTTCGTGACAGTTTGTCTTTCCTATTCCCCACTCAGCCTAGGGACTCGTGCAGAAATTAGAAACAAAGTAGGGGGAAAAAATCGTATTGCTTTGTACACATTTTTTTTGAATTTTATTTATTTTTTATACAGCAGGTTCTTATTAGTCATCAATTTTACACACAGCAGTGTATACATGTCAATCCCAATCTCCCAATTCATCACACCCCCACCCCCACCCCCCGCCACTATCCCCGCTTGGTGTCCATAAGTTTGTTCTCTACATCTGTGTCTCAATTTCTGCCCTGCAAACCAGTTCATCTGTACCATTTTTCTAGGTTCCACATATATGCGTTAATATACGATATTTGTTTTCCTCTTTCTGACTTACTTCACTCTGTATGACAGTCTCTAGATTCATCCACGTCTCTACAAATGACCCAATTTCATTCCTTTTTATGGCTGAGCAATATTCCATTGTATATACGTACCACATCTTTATCCATATGTCTCTCGATGGGCATTTAGGTTGCTTCCATGACCTGGCTATTGTAAATAGTGCAGCAATGAACATTGGGGTTCATGTGTTTTTTTGAGTTATGGTTTTCTCAGGGTATATGCCCAGTAGTGGGATTGCTGGGTCATACGGTAATTCTATTTTTAGTTTTCTAAGGAACCTCCATACTGTTCTCCATAGTGGCTGTATCAATTTACATCCCCACCAACAGTGCAAGAGGGTTCCTTTTTCTCCACACCCTCTCCAGCATTTGTTGTTTGTAGATATTCTGATGCTGCCCATTCTGACTGGTGTGAGGTGATACCTCATTGTAGTTTTGATTTGCATTTCTGTAATATTTAGTGATGTTGAGCAGATTTTCATGTGCATCTTGGCCATCTGTATGACTCCTTTGGAGAAATGTCTATTTAGGTCGTCTGCCCATTTTTGGATTGGGTTGTTTGTTATTTTAATATTGAGCTGCATGAGCTGTTTATATATTTTGGAGATTAATCTTTTGTCAGTTGATTGGTTTGCAAATATTTTCTCCCATTCTGAGGGCTGTCTTTTCGTCTTGTTTATGGTTTCCTTTGCTGTGCAAAAGCTTTGAAGTTTCATTAGGTCCCATTTGTTCATTTTTGTTTTTATTTCCATTACTCTAGGAGGTGAATCTAAAAAGATCTTGCTGTGATTTATGTCAAAGAGTGTTCTTCCTATGTTTTCTTCTAAGAGTTTTATAGTGTCCATTCTTATCTTTAGGTCTCTAATCCGTTTTGAGTTTATTTTTGTGTATAGAGTATGGTGTTAGGGAGTGTTCTAATTTCATTCTTTTACATGTAGCTGTCCAGTTTTCCCAGCACCACTTATTGAAGAGACTGTCTTTTCTCCATTGTATATCCTTGCCTCCTTTGTCATAGATTAGTTGACCATAGGTGTGTGGGTTTATCTCTGGGCTTTCTATCCTGTTTCATTGATCTATATTTCTGTTTTTGTGCCAGTACCATACTGTCTAGATTACTGTAGCTTTCCAGTATACTCTGAAATCAGGGAGTCTGATTCCTCCAGATCTGTTTTTTTCCCTCATAGCTTTAGCTATTCGGGGTCTTCTGTGTCTCCATACAAATTTTAAGATTTTTTGTTCTAGTTCTGTAAAAAATGCCATTCGTGATTTGATAGGGATTGCATTGAATCTGTAGATTGCTTTGAGTAGTATAGTCATTTTCACAATATTGATTCCTCCAATCCAAGAACATGGTATATCTCTCCATCTGTTGGTATCATCTTTAATTTCTTTCATCAGTGTCTTATAGTTTTCTGCATACAGGTCTTTTGTCTCCCTAGGTAGGTTTATTCCTAGGTATTTTATTCTTTTTGTTACAATGGTAAATGGGGGTGTTTCCTTAATTTCTCTTTCAGATTTTTCATCATTAGTGTATAGGAATGCAAGAGATTTCTGTGCATTAATTTTGTATCCTGAAACTTTACCAAATTCATTGATGAGCTCTAGTAGTTTTCTGGTGTCATCTTTAGGATTCTCTATGTATAGTATCATGTCATCTGCAAATAGTGACAGTTTTACTTCTTCTTTTCCAATTTATATTCCTTTTATTTCTTTTTCTTCTCTGATTGCCATGGCTAGGACTTCCAAACTATGTTGAATAATAGTGGTGAGAGTGGACATCCTTGTCTTGTTCCTGATCTCAGAGGAAATGCTTTCAGTTTTTCACCATTGAGAATGATGTTTGCTGTGTGTTTGTCGTATATGGCCTTTATTATGTTGAGGTAGGTTTCCTCTATTCCCACTTTCTGGAAAATTTTTTTCATAAATGGGTGTTGAATTTACTCAAAAGCTTTTTCTGCATCTGTTGAGATGATCATATGCTTTTTCTTCTTCAATTGTTAATATGGTGTATCACGTTGATTGATTTGCTTATATTGAAGAATCCTTGGATCCCTCGGATAAATCCCACTTGATCATGGTGTATGATCCTTTTAATGTGTTGTTGGATTCCGTTTGCTAGTATTTTGTTGAGGATTTTTGCATCTATGTTCATCAGTGATATTGGTCTGTAATTTTCTTTTTTTGTAGTATCTTTGTTTTGTTTTGGTATCAGGGTGATGGTGGCCTCATACAATGGGTTTGGGAGTGTTCCTCCCTCTGCTATATTTTGGAAGAGTTTGAGGAGGATAGGTGTTAGCTTTTCTCTAAATCTTTGATAGAATTCACCTGTGAAGCCATCTGGTCCTGGGCTTTTGTTTGATGGAAGATTTTTAATCACAGTTTCAATATTAGTGCTTGTGATTGGTCTGTTCATATTTTCTATTTCTTCCTGATTCAGTCTTGGCAGGTTGTACATTTCTATGAATTTGTCCATTTCTTTCAGGTTGTCCATTTTATTGGCATAGAATTGCTTGTAGTAATCTCTCATGATCTTTTGTATTTCTGCAGTGTCAGTTGTTACTTCTCCTTTTTCATTTCTAATTCTATTCGAGTCTTCTCCCTTTTTTTCTTGATGAGTCTGGCTAGTGGTTTATCTATTTTGTTTATCTTCTCAAAGAACCAGCTTTTAGTTTTATTGATCTTTGCTACTGTTTCCTTCATTTCTTTTTCATTTATTTCTGATCTGATTTTTATGATTTCTTTCCTTCTGCTAACTTTGGGGTTTCTTTGTTCTTCTTTCTCTAATTGCTTTAGGTGTAAGGTTAGGTTGTTTATTCGAGATGTTTCCTGTTTCTTAAGGTAGGATTGTATTGCTATAGACTTCCCTCATAGAACTGCTTTTGCTGCATCCCATAGATTTTGGATCGTCCTGTCTCCATTGTCATTTGTTTCTAGGTATTTTTTAATTTCCTCTTTGATTTCTTCAGTGATCACTTCGTTATTAAGTAGTGTATTGTTTAGCCTCCATGTGTTTGCATTTTTAACAGATCTTTTCCTGTAATTGATATCTATTCCCAAAGCATTGTGGTCAGAAAAGATACTTGATACAATTTCAATTTTCTTAAATTTACCAAGGCTTGATTTGTGACCCAAGATATGATCTATCCTGGAGAATGTTCCATGAGCACTTGAGAAAAATGTGTATTCTGTTGTTTTTGGATGGAATGTCCTATAAATATGAATTAAGTCCATCTTGTTTAATGTATCATTTAAAGCTTGTGTTTCCTTATTTATTTTCATTTTGGATGATCTGTCCATTGGTGAAAGTGGGGTGTTAAAGTCCCTTACTATGAATGTGCTACTGTCAATTTCCCCTTTTATGGCTGTTAATATTTGCCTTATGTATTGAGGTGCTCCTATGTTGGGTGCATAAATATTTACAATTGTTATATATTCTTCTTGGATCAGTTCCTTGATCATTATGTAGTGTCCTTCTTTGTCTCTTCTAATAGTCTTTATTTTAAAGTCTATTTTGTCTGATATGAGAATTGCTACTCCAGCTTTCTTTTGATTTCCATTTGCATGGAATGTCTTTTTCCATCCCCTCACTTTCAGTCTGTAGGTGTCCCTAGGTCTGAAGTGTGTCTCTTGTAGACAGCATATATATGGGTCTTGTTTTTGTATCCATTCAGCTAGTCTGTGTCTTTTGGTGGGAGCATTTAATCCATTTCCATTTAAGGTAATTATCAATATGTATGTTCCTATTCCCATTTTCTTAATTGTTTTGTGTTTGTTATTGTAGGTCTTTTCCTTCTCTTGTGTTTCTTGCCTAGAGAAGTTCCTTTACCATTTGTTGTAAAGCTGGTTTGGTAGTGCTGAACTCTCTCAGCTTTTGCTTGTCTCTAAAGGTTTTAATTTCTCCAGCAAATCTGACTGAGATCCTTGCTGGGTAGAGTAATCTTCGTTGTAGGTTTTTCTCCTTCATCACTTTAAATATGTCCTGCCAGTACCTTCTGGCTAGCAGAGTTTCTGCTGAAAGATCAGCTGTTAACCTCATGGGGATTCTCTTGTGTGTTATTTTTCCCTTGCTGCTTTTAATATGTTTTCTTTTTATTTAATTTTTGACAGTTTGATTAATATGTGTCTTGGTGTGTTTCTCCTTGGATTTATCCTGTATGGGACTCTCTGTGCTTCCTGGACTTGATTAACTATTTCCTTTCCTATATTAGGGAAGTTTTCAACTATAATCTCTTCAAATATTTTCTCAGTCCCTTTCTTTTTCTGTTTTTCTTCTGGAGCCCCTATAATTCGAATGTTGGTGCATTTAATGTTGTCCCAGAGGACTCTGAGACTGTCCTCAGCTCTTTTCATTCTTTTTTCTTTATTCTGCTCTGCAGTAGTTATTTCCACTATTTTATCTTCCAGGTCACTTATCCGTTCTTCTGCCTCAGTTATTCTGCTATTGATCCCATCTAGAGTATTTTTAATTTCATTTATTGTGTTGTTCATCGTTGCTTGTTTCCTCTTTAGTTCTTCTAGGTCCTTTTTAAATGTTTCTTGCATTTTCTTTATTCTATTTCCAAGATTTTGGATCATCTTTACTATCATTATTCTGAATTCTTTTTCAGGTAGACTGCTTATTTCCTCTTCATTTGTTAGGTCTGGTGGGTTTTTATCTTGCTCCTTCATCTGCTGTGTGTTTTTCTGTCTTCTGATTTTGCTTACCTTACTGTGTTTGGGGTCTCTGGAGCTCCTTTAAGCAGCACTCTTAATCCCTCTCCTCTCACACCAGGAAACAAAGAGGGAAGAAAAAGTCTCTTGCCTCTTCGGCAGGTCCAGACTTTTCCCTGGACTCCCTCCCGGCTAGCCGTGGCGCACTAACCCCCTGCAGGCTGTACTCATGCCGCCAACCCCAGTCCTCTCCCTGTGCTTCGACAGAAGCCCAAGCCTCAGCTCCCAGCCGCGCCTGCCCCGGCGGGTGAGCAGACAAGCCTCTCAGGCTGGTGAGTGCCAGTCGGCCCTGATCCTCTGTGCGGGAATCTCCCTGCTTTGCCCTCCGCACCCCTGTTGCTGTGCTCGCCTCCCTGGCTCCAAAGCTTCCCCCTCCGCCACCCGCAGTCTCTGCCCGCAAAGGGGCTTCCTAGCATGTGGAAACATTTCCTCCTTCACAGCTCCCTCCCACTGGTGCAGGTCCCGTCCCTATTCTTCTCTGTTTATTCTTTTTTGTTTTGCCCTACCCAGGTATGTGGCGGGTTTCTTGCTTTTTGGGTGGTCTGAGGTCTTCTGCCAGCATTCAGTGGGTGTTCTGTAGGTGTTGTTCCACGTGTAGATGTATTTCTGATGTATCTGCGGGGAGGAAGGTGATCTCCGCATCTTACTCTTTCGCCATCTTCCCCGAGACCTGTAAAGCTTTTGATTTCTCCATCGAATCTGAATGTGATCCTAGCCGGGTAGAGTAATCTTTGTTGTAGGTTCTTCCCTTTCATCACTTTAAATATATCATGCCACTGCCTTCTGCTTTGTAGAGTTTCTGCTGAGAAATCAGCTGTTAACCTTATGGGAGTTCCCTTGTATGTTATTTGTTGTTTTTCCCTTATTGCTTTCAATAATTTTTCGTTGTCTTTAATTTTTGCCAATTTCATTACTATGTGTCTCAGTGTGTTTCTCCTTGGGTTTATCCTGTATGGGACTCTCCACACTTCCTGGACTTGGGTGGCTATTTCCCTTCCCATGTTAGGGAAGTTTTTGACTATAATCTCTTCAGATATTTTCTCGGGTCCTTTCTCTCTCTCTTGTCCTCCTGGGACCCCTATAATGCGAATGTTGTTGCATTTAATGTTGTCCCAGAGGTCTCCTAGGCTGGTTCATTTCTTTTCCTTCTTTTTTCTTTATTCTGTTCCGCAGCAGTGAATTCCACCATTCTGTCTTCCAGGTTACTTATCCGTTCTTCTGCCTCAGTTATTCTGCTATTGATTCCTTCTAGTGTATTTTTCATTTTAGTTATTGTATTGTTCATCTCTGTTTGTTTGTTCTTTAATTCTTCTAGGTCTTTGTTAAACATTTCTTGTATCTTCTTGATCTTTTCCTCCATTCTTTTTCTGAGGTCCTGGATCATCTTCACTATCATTATTCTGAATTCTTTTTCTGGAAGCTTGCCTCTCTTCACTTCATTTAGTTGTTTTTCTGGGGTTTTATCTTGTTCCTTCATCTGGTACATAGCCCTCTGCCTTTTCATTTTGTCTATCTTTCTGTGAATGTGGTTTTTGTTCCACAGACTGCAGGATTGTAGTTCTTCTTGCTTCTGCTGTCTGCCCTCTGGTGGATTAGGCTATCTCCACATTTTGTTTTAATAGCCACCAAAAAGGTTGTTTCATTTCCTCTCACTGACCCTGTCCACTATTTATGTAACCCTTCAACATATCATTATAGCAACATATATAAATATATATCACACATTTATTCACACATATGCATATTCTAAAGCACTGCAAAGACACAGACTAGGCTTTAGCACAACTGAGGTCTGCTCACATTTCACTTAAAAATGATCACTGGTTCGTTTACCGAAGACTTTCAATGGGCTTGGATTTTTGGATTTGTTGTTTCCCTGGTGTCACTTCTGTCATCCCCAGTGTCTGTCTCCTCTAAGTTGGCTGTCTTAGTGAAGCAGTCATCTGAACACCAGGACACGAAGACCTCTACCATCACCCTGTTTGTGTGTTTCCATGAACCAAGGCACAGCCCTGGCATTTCCCTACCCCACGAATGGCCAAAGATTCAGTGTAGCAACAAACGTTCATTTTGATTCAAGGTTTTGTACATTCCATCCATCATTCTGCTAAACCAGCCAGCATATTATGAGAAAAGCCTGAATATTACAGTATTCTGTTAGAATGCAGGTGAGCTATTCCCCAGAATCTGTGGGGGAAAGAGGTGTTTAACTTTTTATTCAGACTTGCAAGAGGATACTGTGGTGACGATCTACCAGGTCAGGGACATCTTGGCTGATGGCTCAGGAAAGCAAACCAAGGCAGGTACATAAGACACAACCTGAGGCCTCCTGGAATATTCTTCTTAAAATATCCTATTGTTCCACTCGTAATGTTTTTGTCCCCATGGTAGTATTGGATACTGGATTATTATCAAACACAGGATGATCTGCTTAATGTTTCCGGCCCTGTCTGAATTTATCCATAGGAAATCGTACTGTTCTTGAGGAAGAGGAAGACCAAGACCTTATCTGTTCTAGGTAACTATGAAGAAACATGGGTCTTAATTCAGCAGTGACATCTGGTCATCTCAGATGCAGGGAAATCTGAAAGTGCTGAATATGCCTATTTCTTCCATTCTGGCAACCACAAAGTGTCCCTTTTAATAATGTTGTCTGCTTTCACTGCGGTACTTGTATAGGCCCCTTTATGAATCCCTCTCAATTATAGTAACCTACAGTCAGTTGATGCAGGGGTACTAATCAGCCACCCGATTTCTTGCAGTCTCCTGTTCTCTCCTTTCTATTAAAACCAGCGTGAGATACATATCTGCCTCTGCCTGTTTGGCCTTACCACACTGGCAGGTATTTGATGGCAAGGAAAGGAACGAGAGAAAAAATTCGTATCACATCTCAGTATTAGAGAAATTGGCCTTGAAGACACAGGACTTCTAGGAGCCCATTAGGCTGCTAGAGCCTGTTCACTTGGCTGCTACATGTAAATTTCACCAAAAACCTATGCTATTGTTGAAGCCGCCTTTACAGTTTCTAAGGGCGTGCATGATGTGACTGCTGTGTACTGGGGTAGTTCAGTCTCCTTCCTCCTGGGCTCGTTTCTGATCAGTGCTCAGAGCATGTCATGCTCACTTTCTCCCCCTCCCTCTCTCTCCTTTTCCCTTTGCAAGCACCCGCCGGCCCCAGATAGGAAAGGATTTTTATACCTCCCTTTATGGGGACTTCCCATTTCTTTTCTGTGACTGTTAGGCAGCTAGCTACAGATGAGCAGCAGGGGAAGGCAGAGGTGGAGACTCAGGATATATTGTGCATTGTGTCCAAGTGAGTCATGTGTGAGGGTGCATAGGTGTGTGCTTGTATAGGCTAAGCATGGAGTCCAGAGTATAAAATAGTACCTCCCCTTCCCACAATAATGAAATTTAGTGTTTCCTTTTCTACTGTTAAAATGCAACTTGCAGTTCGCTATTCACTAAATGGATTTCCCTAACGGGTTCAGAACTGCAGATTCAACAAATTGATTTTTTTTTTCACTTAATTTTTTCCTTATGCAAAAACCCCATAATGAATCTTAGGCCTCATTCTCCTACGTTTATCCTTTTTCATGCGCTTCTCTGCACTAGCATAAAAGAGTAGGAGAGACTCTTTCTTTGGGAAAAGTTTGAGAAGAAAGTGATGAGAATCTAGTATAACTAAAACTAATGCTTTTTCACTTTTACTTCAGAGTTTTGTTTTTCTATATGTTGAGAATATTCCTAGAAATGCCCTAAGGTGGATCCATCATGAAGTTACCTTTCTAGAATGTTGGTGTCCATGGGATGCAAATGGGTTGGGCCACAGTTACACTCCCTGCTCTCTTTTTGCTAATTTCATTTTGAGTTTCCTGTTTTTCCATTTGTTCCTCAGCCCCTTTGGAGAAGGATTTCTCTGCAAAGCCTTATTCCTGTCCAGGAGGGTGACCAAACAACCTCCATTAACTGTTGACACCTCCAGATTGGAGCCTTTCCTCTCCCTTCCCCCAAATATATGGAAAGGGCCTGTGGCCTGGGTTCTAGGGCCAGGGTTGTCAATAACAGGCCACGTGGTTTTAGTTAGTCCCTAGCCCCTTGGAAACATAGCTCCTCATCTGTAAAAGGTGGAACTAGACTTGGAAACATTCTGAGGTTCCTGTTGGCTCTCACATTCCGGGGCTTTCCCTGTAGCCTGCCCCTCCTCCTCAGAAGGCAGGGACGTAGAGATAGAAGAGGGTGTGTTTCTCTACCAAGGATCCTCTGCTCCCATAGCAGTCTGTTTCTGAAAGTGTACAAGGGATGCTAAGCACATCCATCCTGGTACATGTGAGAAAGTCATCATTCGGTCCAGATGAAGGGGATTCAAGAGGGACGTACGTGGCTGCTGAGGATTGGGTGGTGGGGATTCGGTTAAGGCTTTGCAGCAGCTTTGAGCTGGGATATCATCAAGCACTGGTGGGGTGAGGACAGGGGTCCCTAGATCCTGCACCACAGGCTGGATGAAAGTTTAGGGAGGTATTTCCTCTAACTCATGTACCTCACTCTCCACTTCAGCCAGCCTGTGGCTCCCCCTTCAGCTCCTCCTGTCGACAGGAGCTCAGCCTGCCCCTGGCCTCTGTCACCATGTAGCCATCCCTCCAGGCTCAGCTATCAGCAGGACCTAACAAAACTCACATTTCATCTCTCTCTCCTCTCTCTCCCTCTCTCTCTCTCTCTCTGTCTTTCACAGATACCAATTACTTTAGGAACTAAGAAAAGATATCGCCAATTTGGAAGAAACCACATTATAAAATGTACCTTTTCCATTTGATGAAAATAAATCTGCAGCAGCAAGTCAAGTTAAAGCCCAAACAGAACCCTGGAGGGATCCTTTCCTGAGAATCAACCTTACAACCAACAACTACTCTCCACACGCCAAGACCCAGATCTGATGGAAGAAATCCCAGTTATCAGCCTCCAAGGGTGATTCATTGATAAGGAGACCGATGCTTTGATGGACACACAGTTTGGAGAGACCTTAACTCTTGCTCGTCTCAATGTTCATCCTCCACACACCGGCATCAGGAGCAACTGGAAGAAGGCAACACGTCAACCCGGTCATTCTTTGCCACTAGATGGACTGTACTAGGATCTGAGGGCATTACCTATGCAGTGTTCTTGCTGAAACTGTTTAGCCTGAGTTTCATCATGAGGTAGTTATCAGATGACTGCAGAATTTAGGCCATTGAACAAGACAAGTGGCCTTTCTTCAAACAGTCAACGTCTCCACAAATAAGACAACAAAAAGGAGAATAGGTGTTTTGGATTCCCAAGGACTAAAAAGATTGTGTCAGTATATTTCTTTAGTCCTTTGGAACCCAAAACCTCTCCTCAGCTTTCTGTGGTTGTCTTCAATGGTGGTGACATTGACTTGCTTGCTGAGGACAGGTCAGTTGTCTGGCTCAAGGGTCTACATTTTGCAGTTGTCTGATCATTTCCTCAAGGGTTCAGCTGAAGCCTTTTTGCCAAGAACACCACTTACTGCATGCTGTGTGCTTCCAAGCACAGCCCCTTTGGAGACTAAGAGTGTCCACTTTGCCTGTCACCACTATTGTCATTTTAGCATTGGACACTTTGTTATGCAGGGGCCATGAGATCCGTTCACTGGAAAGACATGTTTTCTGTCTATAATCAGTAACTTGATTAGCGGTACTTTGAGAGTTTATGAATATCTTGTTCCGTGATGCTCGTTCTCTAAATATTTTACCATCCCTTATTGTTCCCTCATGTATGTCAATTATCATACTTGTGTTTGTACCCTGGACATTTTCTAATTCAATCATTCTGTAAACTTGTATTCCTGGCCTTGTGCTGTGGGAAAGACAATCCATACCCCTTCCATATCATTAAAAGTGTTTTTGAGTTTCACTGTGGACTCATGCGTTTTTAAAATTCAGTGTTATAATCCATTATTATCATGATTGATTTGAGTGGGTATAGATATAAATTAATATAAATATTCTTGTTTCTCCTATTCATCTTTATATCTTAAACTCTCCCACATTTTTTAAGCTATATTTACCATTTGTAGGCGATTGTATTTACTGTGTTTGTTTTCTGTGTTATTTTATTTTATTTGTGTGTGTGTGTGTGTTTGGTATTTACAAAGGACTGGCTAAATGCACTAATTTTAGCTAGGGCACTAAAATTTTTGACCCCTTAGTCCCTTAGTATGTTGTCACATTTCTAATATTTGGAATATAAGTTTTAAATGACATCTCTCAACTTCAACTTTTACCACTGTGATGATCAAGGACATTATTCTACTTTTCTCTTTTCTTCTGCCTTTACCTACCACTTCTTACAGTATTATTTCAAGCCAATCAACCCTTTACATTCGATTTTTCCCACCTTGTCCCCACCTCTTTTTTTTTTTTTTTTTTTTTTATGAGGGAACCGGCAAGGTAGGGGTAGGAGCTGGAGGGGCCCACCGGGCCCTTTATACACCCTAGTGGCACAGGATGGCTGCCCCACCCTGGGAGTGCCAGCAGCCTCCCTGCAGAGGCCCGAGGGTATGCCCAGGCTGCACCCAGAGCAGGGCCCATGACACACTGGCTTAAATCTACAATTACATATATTCAATGATGACCAGCTGTACAAAACTCAAAAGTTTCCTCAGTCAGCTCTTGATGAGTAGAGTTCATCCTTAAAGATTCCTCATGATGGAGTAAGGACTCCCTAAGTTTGGCATATTTAATACTTGTTTTCTATTGCTTTGATACATGGACAGCTTGACTGAATATAAATGACTTGACCATAATGAATTTACTGATTTTTTAAAAAACATCTTGCTTTGTATGTTCTATTGAGATGTAGAATGTAACTTTCTCTCCATTGAGGGCAAAGGGAGGCCTGGAGCTTCACAGAAAAAAAATTTTTTTTTTAATCTTAAAAATAAATAAATTAATTAATTAAACAAAATAAAATCTTTTAGCTCTATAGGATAGGTCTTAGAGTTGACCATTCCAGTTCTATTTCTCCCAGGTCTCTATGACTTTCTCTCTGATCCTTTCTCATTATCTTTTATTCATTACTATTCTGTTTGATGCTTTCATTTTTTCGTTCAATGTCCCTTCTAATTTCAGACAAATATGATCCCTTATGTACTTTGTCATTTAGCCTCTTTTCCAGAGAATTTTCTTTTCCTTCAATTTTTTCTAATCTCTGCCAATTCTAATTTCTCATTTCTTCTTTCTTGTCTACTTCTGTTTTGTGTTGTGTATTTGTTATGTGAAGTTTTGGGGCTTTTCCCTGTGTGTGTGTATGTGTGTGTGTGTGTGTGTGTACAAATGCTTTGTTCACAAACACTTAATTCAGATACAGATGCCGTTTTACACTTTTCCTATGTTTTGTGATGGATTTTGAAGGGAATTTTTTCATGACCTGAAATTTTTAACTATTTATGTTTTTTATCCTGTCATCTTAGAATAAATGTCTGTTGTATGATTTTCATTTTAACATGACTGGGTTTACTTGAACGAGAAACAGCAGTTTCTAGGTAGGAACAGATTAGTGCTTTGAGTGGCTTAGTCGATTTCTTAGTTCTAGATCTGTCTTGTGCAATTATTTTAGCAGATGTAAGGTTTTGGGGAAAGGCATGGTGTGTCTCCTGATTCTGGGATTCTGTTTCTTCCAGTAGGACCTTTAACTTCTACCAGTTACTTCATTCTTTCTCTTCACCACAAGCTTCCAAAGGATGCTACCTTCATCTAGGTCTCACACTTGATCCCAGTAATTGTGCCTCCTCAAAATTGTCACCCTCTGGTTCTCTGCACTGTCAAACTCCTTCCTGTCAATTCCCCAGACACCAGAGCTATATACGACCAGGTCTTAGGCATCCTCTGAGTTTATCCACATTCTCTTTCTGTGAGTAATTTTACCTGGGTTCCCTCCTGAGTATGTCCTCCTTGCTCTCCTCTCCTGTATATGCAGAGTCTTTGCTGATCCCTCTACTGCTGTGTGGCTCCAAGACCTGGGTGAAAACAAGCCAGTTGGAATCCACAGTGTTCTCTGGCCTCCGGTTGTTTAGGGCAGGGTTATGAGTGGTGTCTTTGACTCTCTATGTTAAGTCTCTAGCCCTCTGAAATACGTGTTGATAGATTCAGCTGCCGTTATCCTAGGTGGATCTGTGGTCTCCTATCATTCTTTTTCAAATGAAGAATTTCAATAGTACACAAAATTGACAGAATTATATAATAGAACATCCCCATCTTTGTCAGCCACGTTCAACATTTATCAACTTATGGCTGAAATTGTTTTACTACAATTCCACCCACTTATCTTTTCCTATATTATTTAAAGCAAATCTCAGACATCATATTTCATCTGTAATTATGCCAGTATGTTTCCCTAAATGAAGACTCTTTCTGAAAGTATTATCATAGCACTACAATTATTCATAAATCAATTTAAAATCTTTAATATCATAAAAATAGTGTTCAAATTCCCAGTTATTGTTTTTAAGTTAGTATCCTTTCTTGGGAGCCAAATAAAATCCACAAATTGTAATCAGTAGGATATGTGTTTAAGTCTTTACATATATGTTTACCCTCAGTTCCTTCCTTCCTTCCTTCCCTCCTTCCCTCCTTCCTTCCTTCCTTCCTCTCTCTCTCTTGCTCCAGCTCTCTCTTGGTCTCTTGCTGTCATTTTTTTTTTTTTTAAATCATTCATTTGTTGAAGAAACTGAGCTGTTTGTTCTGTAGCATTCCTGCAGTCTAAATTGAATACCTGGGTGTACTTTCATAAATTCTCTTGTCCTCCATATTTCCTTTTTGGTGGTAGAATCTAGAGCAGTGCTGTAATAAAAAGAAAATACAAGGCACATATGTAATTTAAATTTTACTAGTAGCCACACTGCAAGCTAAAAAAGTATAATCACACAATAATATAAATATGACCTATTCAATACATAGCTAGTTAATGCTACACAGTAAAGGAAATATAATTCTACCAGTTTTAAAGCTGTGTTTAATAGAAAACTATTGTGCATGTCTTCAGTTTTTAAGTTTACATTCACATGAATTATAAATTAAATATAATTAAAATCCAGTTCCTCAGTCCTACTAGCTACATTCTAAGTGTTCAACAGCCATATGTGTCTAATGGCCCCTATTTTGGACCTGGCAGATACAGAGACTGATGAGATTCACGTCTGATTATCTTGGCAAGACTACCTCAGAAGTGGTGTGTGCTCTCTGATCAGGAGGCACATCAAATCCTGTGTGTTTCCTCAAATAATATGAGCAGCTCTTGGAGTTCAAGGCCTAGATCCATTAACTGATTATGTGGAGCAAAAGGGTGATGTTCCATCATCATGTATTATTTAACTGGAACACTTGTATAAAAAGAAACTTCCCCTAAATACTAAATACTGTTTAGTTATTTAGTGGTACCCTCTGTAAAGAAAACTGCAGCTTAATGAGCAATTCCCCAAGCATCTTCTGTGGTCACCAGTTAGTTTATTTCTTTTTTTTTTCCCCTGTGCTAATATGAATTCAAAGTTTCAAACACATTGAAGTATTTCAATTCATGGCAATATAGTCTTTACTGACACTCCAATTATCCTCTCTTTCAGTAGGGAAAGTGACTTTAAGCTGGCTCCTTCATTCTTTTGATAAGATCCTAATAGTCTTTGAGAACTTTCCTGATATCAGTATGACAAGGTGCTTCTGTCTCATCTTGAATATTTTCTGCCTGAGTTGGACTCAGTCATTTCTCTAAGAATCTCTGGTTTCTTTTTGTGCAAAACATTATTCTCAAATCAAATTGTGTAACCTAAAGATACTCATTGGAATTGGTTTATTTCTAGGTCTTTCCAGTGGACAGAGCTAGGAAATACTCATATTTGTATGTATTCATGTATTCACATATATCCACATTCACAATTCAAATTCAGAACTACAGGCTTTTTATTGAATGTCTATCGTACATCTGCATCTCTTTTCTCTAATACCAGTATTTTTGTTTTTAAGGACACTGGGACTAATAGAAATACGATATTTCATAGTCTCCTTTGCTTTTTCCTACATTACATGGACAAAAGAATAAAGAAATACTAACAATGCCAATAACAACACAATTGAAGAAAGCAGTTTTTAAATTCTGTCCCTGTCCTGGGGTACATATAAATTATTGTGTTTTATAGCCTCTTGGGAGAGTTCTTATCCATATGCTTGTTCCACAAAAGGCATACACAGGTTCGTTTGTTACATTGTGCTTTCAATGTCTAGAGGCGACATTTTAAAAATTAATTTAATTTTATAATGATAAAAGAATGAATGTGGTTACCAACTCAAATCAAACCAAACAAGGCATATTCACTATAGTCTAGCCTGGACTTAAGATCTGCACGTGTCTCAAAGGCCTGGGTGGATGTGGGTCAGGGATCCCTGCTCTCCTCAGACGCCGGAATCCTTGGCCTTCCTCCTCCTTCAGGCTGAGCTTGGGACGAAAGGACGAGGTTTCCTGGAGTGAAGGTTCAAATCTTAGCCTAACAGAGGCTTTCCGTGTCCAATGGAGACTTAGAAGCGAGAAATTCTGAATAAAATGGGAATAAACTGGGATAGGATCCATTAATATTCGGAATAATAGGGCACCTGAATACAATACAGTACTTCCTTCCCATCCAGGTCTGGAACCCTCGACCCGAAAGCTAAGACGCTGTCACCCTGGCTGCTCAGCGACGTCACAGCCCCGCACCGCGACCCTTTACTCACAGGGACCAGCGCGCAGTTACAAGACGTGCGGTGTGAAGCCCCCTCGCGAGGCAGGACTCAGTGGGCGCAGCCTCTGCCTTTTGCCCCCGAGACCCAGGGTGACCCGACGAGGGGGTGCCACCGGCTCGGTCCCTGCGCCCCTGGGCGGCGGGGCCGGGGCCTCCGATGGCCAGCGACTGGCAGAGTCGCCAGGGTGCAGCGGGGACGCCGCGGACTCGTCCCCCCACCTGCCCGCCATGGCGTCCGCGTGGAGCGCGCCTCTTGGAGCAGCTTGGAGCTCCTCTTCAGGAGGAGGCAGCAGAGCGCGGGGGACGCGGCTGCGAGGCGTGGGCGGCGGCAGGAGGGTCGCGGGTCCGGGGAGCCTCCTTCTCGTGACCCAGACGGTCGGGTCCGAGAGCAGGACTGAGGAGGACGCGGGGTCGGGAAAGCGCGTCCACGCAGCGCGCCTCTGAGGCGCGAGTTCGCTTTCGGGAGGAGACCGAGTAAAAGACGGCTGGGCGCTGCCTAAAGAGAAAGGTCCCACCGAGATTTGAACTCGGATCGCTGGATTCAGAGTCCAGAGTGCTCACCATTACACCATGGAACCCTCTGCCAGGCAGTCTGCTGCTCCCGCCACTGAACCTGGCTGCGCACAGCCCCGAGAGCCCAGGAGCTGCCTCCCGCCGGGCGCTCTCGTCACTCCGCCCCGAGCCAGCTTCCTCCGCGACGCCAGAAGACGCCTGACTCGCCTGCCCTCGGCCGTCTCTTCAGGTTAGTTTGTCGTGGAATGAGATGAACTCCATTCGGGGTGAGCTACAGGGAAGGGCTTTTAGGGCTCCCCCAAATCCACCTGCTCTGCCGGCATTTCTAGAGTTTTCTGCCCTGAGGTAAAATTCCCGCGAGGAAAAAAAAAAGGTTCCTTTCCTCTTCTTTCCCAGTGTCCTATTCCCGCTGCCCTGGGAGCTCTGAAGACCCTCAGAACAGCCCCTGGGACTTCGTGGGATGACCCCTCCCTGGGACCCCAGGTCCAAGGGTAGAATCGCTGGGTGCTGGGGGCTTTGCCGGGGGATCCGGCCGCACACGTCGCACTGCAAGCGCCCAGGGCGGCTCATGGCCTGCCAGGTTATGTGACACAAGGTCCTCTGCTGAAGGCGCGGTGAGGCCAAACAAAAGGAAATGCTGGAGGAAGGTATATTGCAGGGCCACGCACGGAGAAAGGGGACTCCTGCTCAAAAGACACAAACTCCCTGATAGGTTGTGAGGCAGGAGATAGATGGGCTCCAGGCTACACGTTTAAAAGTGCCCACCTGTTCACACTTCCTGGGGTGAGAAGAAGATGGGCTCCAGGCCCGACATTCATCACCAGTCCCCTGTTTACATTTACTGAAGCAAGAGACAAACGGGCTCCAGGACTACATATTTATGACCTGACTCCTGTCTATATTTCGAGATCTGTACCTGAATATAAAAGCCAGCAATAGGGCTTCCCTGGTGGCGCAGTGGTTGAGAGTCCGCCTGCCGATGCAAGGGACACGGCTTCGTGCCCTGGTCTGGGAGGATCCCACATGCCGTGGAGTGACTGGGCCTGTGAGCCATGGCCGCTGAGCCTGCGCGTCCGGAGCCTGTGCTCCGCAGCGGGAGAGGCCACAGCAGTGAGAGGCCCGCGTACCACAAAAAAAAAAAACAAAACAAAAAATCCCAGCAACAGAAATAGGGTAAATAACCAGACACTGGATATTTTTATGGCAGGGACAGAGTGGGACTAAACCCTGTTAAAAGATCAAGTGGTCATCCATTTCCCATCCTTGGGGCAAGGGAAACATTGCACCTTGGGGGGTCAAAAAGGAGGGGGCACCACCCCATAATATGTGATGCTAAAGCCATGTAATGCTAAGGCCTCTGGGCTGTAATCCATCTTGGAAAAAAAGTTGCTCACGTGTGTTGGGGAGCGTCCTAGGGCAGGTCAGGTGTGGAAAAAGAAACCAGATAATTGGCCAAAGGTAAACAAAGACCTGGAAGAACTGCAGTATATAAATGACTTAACGGCCTCTTTACTGTGCTCCTCCTCATTAGGGAAGACGCCCACGCCCACACCCTTCCTCTCTGGGTGGGCATCTCTGCCTTGCTTCTATCTTCACTAAACAGTTTCTCTGTGTGCTCTCCCACTTCTTGTTGTGCTATGTCTCTAATAATAAACTTTGTACCTGTTTCTACAGTTTTACCTCCATGAGAAATTCATTTTTCACTGGGGGCAAGAGCCAGGGGGCGTGGTGGCTAAGATTCCTAGTTTTCATCCAGGCTACCCAGGTGCAATTCCTGGGCAGGGAATTAAGATCTTGCTTCATGCCCCCCACTCACTGCTGCCTCTCAGAGATCAGTTTCAGGGAAGAGTTTTTATAGGCAAAATTTGGGGTGCGGGGGTGGCTGCAGAGTGTGTGACATTCCTCTGACTGGTTGGTGGTGAGGTGACAGGGTGGTGTTCTAGGAATCGCAATCAGCCTCTGGTTCCAACCAATCTGGGGTCCAGGTTCTTGCACCCACTGTGAATTTACCATCCTCCAGACCCGGGTGGGTCCCTAGTTCCTGTAGAAGACCTCAAGAGACCTGTATCAGATAGTTATGTATATTCCTTGAGGAGGAAACTGCACCCTGCCCCGTGGCTGCATTATTGTTTCTTGACAGCCTTTCCTTTGTTTCTGCATTTCCTCAGTCCTCTCATTAGTAACTATTTGAATCTGCGCTTGGGAATTCCGTGAGGAGGCTGAAACCTTTTTCCTACAAACAAGAAATGGGGGACATGGAAAGGCTTTTGTACATGGGAGAGACCCACAGGGTTCTGCTCAATTTCAGTGCCCTGTTTTCTTTGATACTTCTCAGTCTTGAGAGGAACAAAGGTGTCAGACAAGAAAAGGAATAATATTTTTGATAGGTTAAAAATAAACTCCCCAGAGGAACTTGTTAAGGGGATGTGGTTTCAAGGTGTGGTCAGGTGTAATCCTATTATAGGATTTGGGCTTTAGTTGGGTGATTTGTGGGAAGATGGGAGGAAGCAGGGTTTGCTCCATATTGAATACTGTTAGCATGGGCACTTCTATGATTGGAATAAGAAAGTAACAGTCATTTCCTTATGAAAAGAGGAAGATGTTTAAAATTTTGTAGGTTGCACAGTGACCTTGTTTTTCTCTGTGACTGGACAAAATTCTGAGGTAGCCTGTCTGAAGTTGATATTCTGTATCTGACATTGTTTATTTCCAACATGAGAACAAATCAGTCAGGCTGTGAAATCCCTATAACAGAGAACAAGAAAAGAGAGCACTCTGGTCTTTTAAGCTGTAGGTGCAAACCTGACTAGGTATCAGAGTGACTTTAACAAAGTTTCTGGAATTTTCTGTAGCTCAATTTCTCACTTAAAAATGGGACAAATAGGAGTTCTTCCTACGTGGGTTGTCCTAGGTTTTAAATGAGAAGTGCAGTTAAAGCATTAAGCCCAGTGCCTAGCACATAGTAAATACTCAATACATGTTAGCTTTTATCAGTCCATCACTCTCAGCATTTTTATCATCTGCCTTATTCTTTTAAATAACTGCAGACCCTTTCAGGGTATGAATGGATTATTATAAATAAATGTTCTCCAGTTGATGGACATGAAATTGACTCCAGTGTTTATTTATACACATAATACTGCAGGGGACATCTACGTGTCTATATCTAATCCAGTAATATCTTGGTATACTCCGGGGATTGGTTCCAGGACCCCCGTTCATAGTGCAGATGCTCAAGTTCGTTATATAAAGTGGTGTAGTGTTTGCATGTAACCTATGCACATCTTCCTGTATACTTTAAATCATCTCTAAATTACTTAAGTTAAACACCTAATACTATGTAAATTCTAGGCAAATGTAACAGGGAAGAGCCAATTTTGACTCCATGTTGGATCTGTTTCTTTGACTTTAGCCTTTGCTTTTCGTTGCTTTTGCTATTATAATCATACATAGTGGCCTGACTCAGGGAACTCTACCCAGCTGTGAATGGCTGCAAGAAAGAAGAAATTAACACGTCCCCACCCTGAGGCTGGCCATTCCAGATGTTTTGCAAGACTGATGGTCTTTTTACTTCCTCACAGCTTCTCCCTCTCTGATTCTATAAAAGAAATGGGCATCCAGACCCCGATAAGATAGTTATTTTGAGACACTAGTCTGCCATTTTCTCATTCGGCGGGCTTTCCAAATAAAGTCATATTCCTTGCCTCAACACCTTGTCTCTGATTTATTGGCCTGTCATGAGGCGAGCAGAGGGAGCTTGGACTTGGTAAAGCAAATACGCCCAACAAATGTAAGTTTTGCTTTTGGAACTTTCTGGAAAATTTTTTCTGAATATTTTAATCCATGGTTTGTTGAATTTTTGGATGACCAACCCATGGAAACTGAGGGCCAACTATTTTCCATCACTGCTTGTGTATTTCTCTAATAGCTATTCCTGTAAAGGCAATTGCTCAGTTTAGAAATATACTTGTACATACATATCTAATTTTGCTAATGCCTGCCCTATTTCCTTGAAAAGATGCTTTACCAATTCATATTTCCAATCATTTATGAGAATACTCTTTTTCTTCATACTCTTGCCACACGCAATAGCTTCTGTACCTACCATTTATTTATTTTATTGCGGTACGCGGGCCTCTCACTGCTGTGGCCTCTGCCGCTGCGGAGCACAGGCTCCAGACGCGCAGACCTAGCGATCATGGCCCACGGGCCCAGCCGCTCCGCGGCACGCGGTATCCTCCCGGACCGGGGCACGAACCCGTGACCCCTGCATCGGCAGGCAGACTCCCAACCACTGCGCCACCAGGGAAGCCCCCTACCATTTATTTTTGCCAACAATCAACCCCTTATTGAGAGATTTCTTCAAGTGAGTTCACACTCATTGACTTAAGTGACATCCTGGAAAAGCTTAAATCCTATGATTTTTCTCTGTTCTATTTTACGACTACTCTATTTTCTCAGGTAATCTGAGCCAAGTGCAGTGTAAATATATCACTGTTGCTTGGTGGCTGCTGTTGCCTGCTGGGTTTGATACTGAGCAGGGCCCTGTGGGGCTCCTGGGCACAAAGCCTTTCTGTGTCCCCCATTTCTTTGATTACAGGAAATAGCCTTCATTCAGGCTCCATGACCTTCCAACGGGCAGATTCAAGCAGTTGCTAATTAGGGAAGGGAGGGTATGTGAGACCAGGGAGAAACAGTCAAGAGAAACAATAGTGAAGCCTTGGGGCAAGGTCCTGGTTTTCCATCCAACAGATACACACAAAGATATAATTGAGCTGTTTTGCAGATACTTGAAACCCCCTCCACGTGGAAGAAGTTAAGGATTAACGATGGTATGCTGCCCACAAGCACATAGACCCCACACCAGTTGGAACCTGAAGGTTGATGATGCTGACTCCTACTTATCTCACCACCAACCCATCAGAAGAATGTCCCCAAGCTGATCACGCCCTCTTTGAACAATTACTATAAAACTTCTCACCATCCTCTCCGGAGGTGGGGTTGGGGTGGGTGGGGCACAGTTTTTGAGGCGCTAGCCTGCTGTGTTCTCTCTGCCTGGCAAAGAAATAAAGCTACTGTTTCTCTTTCCTCCGAAATTCTCTCTCCATATTTCTATTCAGCACCGGGGTACAGAAGCTGAGATTTCACACATTCTCCTTGGAAGGAAGTCACTCTATGCAGCCTACACTTAAGGAATGGAGAGTTATGCTCCAACTCCTGAAGGGCAGAGTATTTATGTAAGTTGTTTGAAATTCTTCTGTATGGGAGTTTTCTCTATTCTACCCCTCTTATTATTCTGTCACTTATTTATATCAGTATGGACTCATGGGTATTTTTTATACTTTATATTATAGTCCAATACTAGGTTATTTATATTGTTGTTCAAATTGTTCCAGCTTTGGCCTTTGTAACCACTTTCAGTTGGTTCCTGTGTCCCTGTGACATACCCTCATCAGTTTGCTTTTTGAGCACTTCCTTACTTTCTGGCACTACAAGAAAGCATTTTTTTTTTTCTTCTATAATATAATTGGGAAAATGATATAACCTCTCAATATAATTACAGAAGCAGGATGTTGTAAATTGATGAATATTAATACACATTCATCCGTAACTAGGGCTTTGTATCTTGAGTTGTTTAGAGTTCACTTTCCTATTCACATCCTACTATTACCTTGGTTTAGAATTTAACCAATGATTTTTTTTTTGGTAACCTTTCATATTATAAGTAAAATGAGAGCATCAGTGAACTTAGAATTACATGCCTTTATTTAAAGAGGAAACTGGGGTACTTATTAGTGATAACTAGGAATTATATTATCAAAAGACTGTCAATTCAAAAAATTTCCATGCTGAAAGAGGCAAATTTATATGTTAAAAGAAGGAAATGAAAAAGAAGTGGCTTTCAATTTACTTTTGAACCAGAATAGTCTGCAGATTAAAAGATACTAGGTCCATTTTAATAGAGGATAAATCCCCAGTATCACAAGGATTATGGAAGAAAAAAGACCTTCTAATACTCAAAAAGCATTTCCACAGGTGTAATTAGGCAAAATAGCAGGGAATTGTACAAATAGTTACATGATTAAGAGGAAGTTGTCATTCTCACATTTCTGGTTCTCGTATTTATTGTACCTTGCGAAAGATAAAAATTTCTACTGTTGTTCTTTCAGATGTTCAAATTTATTCTTTGGTTAAGCAATAGGCAGCAATCCCAAACTGTATTACACCGTAGCTTATTTATGAACACACTTGGCCGGTACATCCAGTAGCTTTCTTCATGAAATTCAATGTGCCCAACAACTAACACTTAGTTTACTTCTTGGAAAGACAAGAACAGAGCAGAAGTTCTATGAGTGAGAAAACAGAATCAACAGCAGCACTTGGACGTCAACTGGAGTCCCTGGTTTTCATTTTATTTGCTTTGTTTTTCATAACTACAATGTCTGACATAAGAAGAACTGTTATAAGCAGAATACCCCCTATATTTAGTTATCATCAATCCTAATTTATTACGTAACTGACATCTTCGAATTAGTCTCCCTGAATGTTATGTGGTTCACTGTCCACATACCTGAAGCAGAGAAGAGGGAAACCCTGGCCTATTAAGAATTCAGTCAATCAATCAATGCTTTCTGAGTATCTGCTTTGGGCTCAATATTGGGCTAGGAGCTGCAGAAAATAGAGAAGAAAGACACTGTCTCTATCCTTAAGGGCCTTATAATCCACTGGACTAGATAAGATAGATGCATATGAAACAGAGAAAAATGTAAGACTTTTGGTAAATCATGTGGTTTTGACTGCTAAATAAAAATGTAGAAGAGGGTAGTTAAAATCGAGCTATGATAAGTCCTTGAAGGATGTGGAAGAAATAGATAAGCTGAGAACAAAGAGGAAAGGATTACAAGTCAATATATATAATGTAGATTATATATTGTAGAAGTTTGGCAGTGAAAGGAAGGAGGAAAATAGGAGAGCACCCAGAAAGGGTATCAGGGTTAAATAAAAAAGTTCTTTCTCCTCCTTGCAGAAGGGAGAGTTATGCTGGTATAATCAATTGAAGAAAACCACGTCTTTGGGCATGGGATGATTGTGCCTCTGACTTTTCCACAAAAATTTAGGAAGTTCGTCAATATCAACATTGTTCAATAAAGATCACCAAGTGAATAAGCACAAGTTCTGAAATTCAGATTGCTGAATGTGTCCACCCAAGCACTAAAATACTGGCTGATGGTACCACCTTCCCAGATTCTATAGATTACTCATACCAAGAGCCAATGTGACCTGGGTATGCTGTCACATGACAGCCAGCAAAGTGGCCTCTGCAGATTTGTAAATCTACCTACAGATTTGTAATTTAACCATATCTACCTCTCATTAATTCATCACTGCCTTTCCTTTCTCTGGCAGCTCTAATAGCCCTTCAAGTAATCCTTGCCAAAATAATATGCCTGGTTTTCTCTCCATGTGCTTTTTCCTACTTGACTTTTCTTTTAGGCCCTAAACATAGAATTTTCTTAAGCTTTTCTCTCCTTTCCCATCCATATTCAAACCACTTGGTGGTATTTCTCTATTCTATTGTCACAAACTATTATTTCCTTTTCCTTCAACATATACTCTAAATCCTTAAACAGACACGAGGACAATAAATACAGTACAACATTGCTCTTATTAAGAAAGAAGTGGGAAAAAATAACCACCTATCTTCCTAGGAGAATTCTTACCTTTTGGCCATATCCTCTCGAGCCTTAGCTATTTCTTTTATCATTTCATTTTGTGAGGGCAATGTCTTTATCCCTAAAGAGAAAAATCAAAATTTTAAGTGTAAAATTAAAATTACCTCATTATGAACACTAACCCTATTAACAATTACCATGCTATGGAAAATTCAAAGGAATACAGGCTAGTTGTCTGTACCAAGGAGGTTACACCTTCACTTGATCACCTTACCCTACCACCACCAGAATATAATCATTAACCTCAGTAGCTTACTCTTTTCTACTTTGTCTTTGTAAGGTATTTCTCCTAATCTGCTTTCCAACCAAAAGCTGCCTCCTCCCTAACATAGTCTTTCAATTGGGAAATGAAATCTGGACATGAGGAAATGATAAATGGCCTTAAAAGTGTACAGAAAATGAGGTACAAAGTAAAAGGAGGGGGGAGGATTGGAAACACACCTGTACTTGTACTCTTATTAAGAAAGAGGATTTATACCACAGGGAGAAGGAAGTAAAAGTAAACTCTCAGTCCTGTTGTATGCCTACAGTTCCATGGAAGATAAGCCTTACCTTCTAAATTTTTTATTTACTGAGAGTGAGGCGTAAGGTCAAGGGCAACTCATAATACCCAATCTTAACAGATAAATTTAAGCACCAATGAACAGTTCCAGTAGCAGGAATTTAACACCAAGGACATGGCTAGACAAAGGTAGAATAGTATTTAAGTTGACATAGACAACTCTCAATTTAAATGATTAGCTTTATGCCCGGATTTACAGGCACTATGCCATGTAGAAAACTTTAGCCACACCCAACTCTAAAGTGTTACTCCACGAAATTCTGGAACGTGTAATTTTAGAATGGGAATATATCTTACCTAATACAATCCTCTGTACAAGTACTCTCAAGTGGTTATCTCATTCCTCCTTAAATATCTCTGGTGATGGGGATCTCATCACCTGAGGAGATGATTTAATTGTTTGGCTGCTCTACTTGCTGGAACATTATTCTTTTCATTGACCCCAGAACCTGGCTCCATGCAACTGGCACCAGTGGACTTAGCTCTGCCTTCTGGGGCCAAGGAGTCTAGTATTAACAAATGACAGCGTTTGCACCATTTGAGAACAACTGTCATAACTTCTTTAAGTCTTCTCATTATTAGCCTTAAAGCCTTAATAGTACTAGTCCCCCATATAACAGGTTTCACATTCTCTGCCACGTGGTTACACTTCTCTGGGCACACTCTAGTAACTATCCTGGTGTGTCCCTCTTAAAACATGAGACTCAGAAATTCAACACTCAAGAAATAGCCTTCTGTGCTTTGCCATATGTTCTTTTCATTTTAGCCTTGGGAATTACTATGTATGTTCATAAGTCAGTGAGAAATCACTGAAATGCTTCATTCGAGGTTAATCACAGGTCTTAAGAGGCTCATGAAACGCATTTTGAGAGTTGATTTGCAAATTATTTCTCATAGTACAACCATAACTTTTACTTCTCTTAACTAAAAACATTATGGAGGAAGAGGTCCATTTCCTGCCTGTGAGAGGCAGCCAATTCATCAAAAAAACCCCAACCAAACAAACAAAAAATCACTATAAATTAGATAGGTAGATAGATAGGAATGTATAAAAATGTGTACGTTATCCAGTGGTGCAATTCTTTATTAATTCATTGGTACTGTTTGTTGAACTGTTTCCTCGTTCAGAGAACATGTCTTTTTTTTTTTTAGAAGATACTTTCATTTATTTATTTTTAATAGATCTTTATTGGAGTATAATTGCTTCACAATACTGTGTTAGTTTCTGTTGTACACAAAAGTAATCAGCCATATGCATAAGTATGTCCCCATATCCCCTCCGTCTTGAGCCTCCCTCCCATCCTCCCTATCCCATCCCTCTAGGTGGTCACAAAGCGCAGAGCTGGTCTCCCTGTGATATGCTGCTGCTTCCCACTAGCTATCTGTTTAACATTCGGTAGTGTATATATGTCAATGTTACTCTCACTTCGCCCCAGCTTCCCCCTCCCACCGGATGTACTCAAGTCCATTCTCCATGTCTACATCTTGATTCCTGCCCTGAAACTAGGAGTATCCTCCTTCCTATCTTGCTCCTTCTCTTTTTTTTTTTTTTTTTTTGCGGTACGGGGAGCTCTCACTGCTGTGGCCTCTCCCGTTGCGGAGCACAGGCTTCGGACGCAGGCTCTGCGGCCCTGGCTCACGGGCCTAGCCGCTCCGCGGCATGTGGGATCTTCCTGGACCGGGGCACGAACCTGCGTCCCCTGCATCGGCAGGCGGACTCTCAACCACTGCGCCACCAGGGAAGCCCAGCTCCTTCTCTTATATTACCAGTTTAAATCAATGGCCATAGCACCTGAGCAGATTCTTTTCTCGCTTTCATCTCCAACCTACATTCCATCCAAATCCTTTCAAATTCACCAGTGAAATTTCATGCAAATTTGTCTCCCCATATTCATTTACCTTAGTTTAAAGCCCTCATCATGTCTTACTTGGACTTTTATCACAGGCTCGAAACTGACCTATTTCCCATTTCACTCCCCTGTAACACATCTTCTGAATTACAGATCTGATTTGACTCCCCCTCTCCCACTTGAAAACCTTCAAATGTTCTCTATTGCCTACACTGAATGTAAACTTCTTGCATGGCACCTAAGGATTTTTCTTGGCTTTGCCTCTATAAATATCTCCAGCTTCATTTTCTTTAATTCCTGTAATACTTTGTTTTCCAGAATTCTGAACTCCTTGTAGTTTTTAGGACTTGGTTTATTCAGTCATTTTTCTCTAACTTTGCATAAATATCACAAATTGTTCTCTTCTCTGTTATGGTCAAAATGTCCTTGTCTTTTTAGTAAACTCTAACTTTCCTTTACAGTGTATTTGCACTTGTAGGGAGAATTGGGTACTTAATCCTTCCTGCTCCCATAGCCAGCTCCTCTACATTGTTATTGGACCCTTGTTTAGGATATAGTAAATACCTGCTGGATGAATGAACACATTAAATGTCTGTTTACTTGTCTGTCTTCCTTGCTTGACCCTGAGTTCCGTAAAGATAGGAATTTTCTGTTTGGTCATATTTGTATCTCCAGCACCTAGCAGAGGGTCTGGCTTATACTAAGAGGTCAGTAAATGTTAACTGAAGAATGTTGTTGAAGAACAGTGTGGAACTGAAGTTCAGAGATTTCCTAAGGGTTGCAAGACAAGGTTCAAACGGAGTGAGCCTGAATTATAACTCTGTGGAACTAAGTCTTTCAGTCGGCTCTCAGGCCTAAGTCAGATTTTATTTATGTAATCCTGACTAGTCTCTGCACGTTTAATGTAAAGATAATGTTACAAGAGAAGGAGGTGTGGCTGCCATTCTGCTCTTTCAGTCCAGTCCAGCCTTTACCATGACTGGAAATTGAGAAGGTAGTCTATAAGATGAGATCCTCAGATAAGAACTTTCTACTGTAGAGTTTAGAAAACCTTCAAAACTAAACTTGTAGTCACTGAATAGAGATGTATTAGCTACCTCCCATGTGCTAGGCACTGGTCTAGTCTTGGAAGACAAAGGCAAATAAACATGATTCTTTTATTTAAAGAGCTTTCAATATACTACAAAGAGAGGGAGGAAATAAACAGGCTTTTCCCACACAAATAACGAGTAAAGAGAAGGCATACCAGGCAGAGAGAACACCAGAAGCAAAGGCACAGGGTATAAGAGTACCTGCTGTGTTTGCTGCATAGTGGGTAAGTCATTCAGTGCATCTAGAAGATTGTAGGATGGATGGTAAAGACCTGCAAAAGATGGGCCTGAAAAGCAGCCTGTATCCAATTTTTGGAGGAACGTGAATGCCATGCTATGACATAATGCTTCCTTGTGATCCAGAGAATTGGTATCATTTCATACGGTTTGCAAGGTTTGCAAGGGAAGAAAGTTACTAAATGAAAGTGGAACACTTGCAAGGGCTCTTGAGAGGGCTACAAATGCGACAAAAGAAAACTAGATTTCTGTCAAGGCAAGCAAGTGGGTTCAGTGTTCTATAAAAGGGTGGAATATTTTCTTGACAAGATAATAGTAATTCTAGAGAACACAGGAAGAAGGGAAATGGGGCTTGGTAGGGAAAGGACAGGCCAGGGAAGAGGACAGGCTGAGTTGGGCAGGTGTAAAAGAATGGGAGAAACTAGCTGATTCTAAGTAAGGTCTTAAAATTGGCACAGTGAAGGTAGAATTCAGAGATGATAAAGGCAAGGATTTGGTAGGCAGTCAGTAGGGCTATGGGTAGAACAAAAAACTCAGGGTTCCTATTGGAAGTTTGATAAAGTTATAGGGATTCTCTGATGATTCCTTCCTTCCAAGTGTTAGAAGAAAGCTGGAGGAATTAGCAGTAAGCTTTGCTAGCAGAGGAAACTGGGCTTTTTGTGTATTTCCCCTAAGATTCCCTAATCCTGTGGCCATGATGCAGAATCTTCCAAATACTCATTTTTCTTAATCCTCTCAATGGTTCATTTGGTCCTGGAAAAGAGTCTCAGTTGTTCTAAGTGTACTAAGATGCTGTGGCCTATTTTAATGCAACTTTTTCCTCTTATTTAATTGACCCAATTAAAAGATCCAATTTATATGACTGGAATTAAGCCAACTTAATGGTTTACTTGCATTGGATTGCTGGTCCAGTGCTCAAGGAGTACATGATCTACTGGATAGAATTAAAAGGAATTAAGAAATGAAAGAACTTTGAGGAAATTTGGTAAAGTTTTTTACCTATCAGCTCTAACACCATTGCATATTTTTTCTCTGCTACCATGATGATCTTTACTAGGGAAGAAGATGCTGTAATTTCAACAAGCACTTTGAATCGTTTTAATTAAACATTAGTAATGGTAGCAAATTTTATTATAACAATCATAGAATCAAAGAACTTCTTTATTAGAAGGGACCTTAAAAGTCATCTGATTTCTCCCTATTCTGAGGCTTGAATCTACTTCCTATTGGCCTGGCAAAAGTTTATTTTTAATGTTAAGCTGATATTGTGCAAACCCTCAAAGTGTCACTCCTTGTTTCTAGTTCAACCCTTTGAAGAGATACTAAGGAAATAAAACCTTCTGCTTTGGGGCATCTCTTCAGATACCTGAAGGGAACTTCCCTATCTTCCCTAAATCTTATCCTCTCCAGCCACACCTCTCCAGCTCCTTTAGTTGTACTTCAAATGGCACATTTTCAAATCCCTTTACCATTCTTGTCTCTCTCCTTTTAATGTACGCCAGTTTCACTTTTAAAATATCTTTGGGTGTGGTCTGACCAGTTCAAGGAAGAACAGTTGTAAATTCCAGGACATTATGTTTTTTTAATAATGCCAGATATAGTTAAGTATTTTGGAAGCCACATCATTCTTTTGATTCATATTGAGCCTACTATCTCAAACCCCCAAATTTTTTCTCACATTCTCCTAACCAAAACTTTCTGAGAGAGGGAATATAAAGAGGAAAGTGAGAATTCAAATGGCTGAATTTTCTACATTCTGGACTAGTCTTTAACCAGGTCTTAATTTTTGGCTTAAATCAAATCACAGCACTTCTATATTTGACTTTCTCTAACTATAATGAAAGAAGATTAAATTCTTTTGCTTCACAAATATATATTAGTTGTCTCAAAACTAGATGCGTGGATTTTAAACTGGAGTGCACATTGGAATCACCTGGGGAACATTTTCTCAAGTGTGGGGCTCTTATGTCTGCCCCACCCAAGACTTACTAAATAAACAGCATAAGGCAAAGCACACCCATTTTGGGAAAACATCCTAGTAGATTCTGCTGTATGTCCGTGGTTATAAATTACTACTTTATATTCCCTCAAAAATTAATTTTTGAGCACTAATTTTGTGCCAGGGACTGTTACAATTATACATGCTGTCTCAGCTATTTATAAGCAAGAACATAAACATAATTAAACAAACCACTAAGAAATTAGGTAGTCATCTTGCATGGTCACTTACCTTTAAATACTTGAGTGACCAGTGTCCATGGAGCTCTGAAACGGGCATAATGGCACCCAAGGGCTGGATCAAGCCTATGATTGCAAGAGTTGGCTTTTCAGGTTAGGAGGGAAGACCTTTTTATACAGGGATATCTTGTTTTTGACTACTTTGACAGAATCTTCAGGAAAAGGAAAGGCAGGACTTCCCTGGTGGCGCAGCAGTTGAGAATCGGCCTGCCAGTGCAGGGGACACGGGTTCAATCCCTGGTCTGGGAAGATCCCACAGGCCACAGAGACACTAACCCCATGTACCACAACTACTGAGCCTGCGGTCTAGAGCCCAAGAGCCACAGGTACTGAAACCCACGCGCCTAGAGCCCATGCTCCACAGCAAGAGGAGCCACCGCAATGAGAAGCCCGCATACAGCTACGAAGAGTAGCCCCCACTCCTCGCAACTAGAGAAGGCCCTTGCGCAGCAACGGAAACCCAATGCAGCCAAAACAAAAAACAAACAAACGGAAAGGCAAAGCTATAGCCTGTACCAAAGATAACAGCCTCGATGTCATCCTCCCTGAAGCCATCCTCAAATATGGCCACTGTCTCTGTGAATTCCTTCACGTTTGATTTCACCTTCACCAAGCCAGAAATTATACAGTTTGGCAGATCATCATTTATGGTTGGTTGCTGACTCAGAGCTCTGTGAAAGATGATAAAGAAGGAAAAACGAGAGAGATCATGAGAGAGAGAGATCATTACCATGTAAGTAAAATTCTACTTTGATTGAGGTGGTTAATCAATATGCCAATAATAATCTCCCTTTATTCATGAAATTTGGGAAAGGTCTAATGTATACCAGCTTGATAAAGGTAAGGATCTCAGAGTAAAAGTTTGACCCTGGATGGCATTGAAAGAGAAGCTGTTGGAGAAGTGAGGGAAGGATTGTTTTATTTGAAGAGTACATGCATGGTTTCTCAAGGCCTAATAAAGCTCTCAGTGATATGATAAGTCCACAGTCTAGTAGCTTCTATCCATATATCAAGAAATCTACAGAACTGGACTATCAGCATTCTGTTGAGTCTCTTTTCCGCTTCAAAGGCCCAAGAGCCAGGCTTGGACCATCATTTTCCAAAAGATATAATAAATTGCATGTGTATAGTGACTTACAGTTATAAATTGACTTTACGTACATTAACATATTTGAGTCTCATGCAAACCCAATGAAGGAAACAGGACAGTTGTCATTATCCAGGTTTTATAGATGAGGAAACTGAGGCCTGAAGAAGTTAAGTGGCTTGCCCAAGGTCACACAGCCTAGGATTTTAGGATTTATTTCAAAATGTTTTTTTATGAACTCTCTTGAGCTCCTCTGGGCATGGTAAGTAGTATTTCCTACAAATAGCATAGGATAAGGTGAAGAATCTTGGACCTTTCTAAAAGCGGTGTGAATCCTTGGATCCTGTGTTAACAGCTCTGAGAATCCTCAGCCCATCATGTTCAGACAGAGCTGGCCTCTTCTTAGGAACAAGATATGTTTAAACAGTATTACTGGTTTGCTGTATTATTCCATATAACCTCAATATATTTTGTGATCACCAAAGGTATGGATGCTACAGTTTGCATAATTGGGTGAAATAAATGCCTGAAAGCTTGTTGGCAGACACAGTCTCAAAATATCACCCCACTGATTAATTTCAAAGGAAAATATATCTTTACAGTAAAGAAACCTAGTAGATACCACCTAATCCAAGTGATCGAATTTTACATAATTAATATGCAATGAGCTGCTATCACACAGCTCCTGATGTGATCCACCAAGAAGGCACAACATAACCTATGAGAATTCACACCAAAACTGTTTAACCTAAATATAATAGAAGAAGAACAGCTATGAAAGTCCAAATTTAGAGACTTTTGCAAAATAAATGGCTTCAATTCTCAAATAAACGAAAATCCATGTCAAAAAAATAGAGAATTATTTCATATTGAGAGATTAAAGAGGTATGACAACTAGATGCAATGGTGTAATACCTGACAGAATCCTGGATTTAAAATTTAAAAAGCCACAGGGAATTCCGTGGCAGTCCAGTGGTTAGGACTCCACACTTTAAGCCACACGGCATGGCCGAAAATAAAGAAAAGCTACAAATATTATTGAAACAATTTGGGAAATTTGAATATGCAGTATATTAGATAATGGTATTTTTATCAATGTTAAATTTACTAAGTGTGATAATTATATTATGTTTATGTAAACAATGCCCTTTTTCTTAGGCAATATATGCTAAAGAATGTAGGGTAAAGTGTCTTATTGGCTGCAACTTACTCTCGACTGGTTCAGAAAACAAAATGTATGAATACATGTATATATATATGGATGCTATATATGTATGGATCTATCTATCTCCAGAGAGAGGGAGAGAGAGAAAGCAAATATAGTAAACTGAATAATAGGTGAATCTAAGTGAAGGGTATGTGGGTGCTTATTGCACTCACTATTTTATAGGAAGTAAATCTAAACATTGGGCATCCACGGTGGTGCAGGGACACGGGCATGTGGGTTCGAGCCCGGGAAGATCCCACATGCCGCAGAGCAACAAAGCCCGTGTGCCACAGCTACTGAGCCTGTGCTCTGGAGCCCTCCAGCCACAACTACTGAGCCCACGTGCTGCAACTACCAAAGCCTGCGTGCCTACACCTGTGCTCCGCAAGAAGCAGCCACTGCAACGAGAAGCCCGCGCACCGAAACGAAACGTAGCCCCCTCTTGCTGCAGCTAGAGAAAGCTCATGCGCAGCAACGAAGACCCAACACAGCCAAAAATAAATACATAATTTAATAAGAATAAAATAAAATAAAATTTGAAAGAGAAAACAGCATTTAAAATCAGCCTCTGGAAATGCTATCACAGTCTACCTTGTAGGCTCTGTGAAGACTCCTATCCTTGAAACTCTCATAGGACTCCATGCATTTCTTTATCATATTCTATCCTCTGTCTTCTTTTTTTAAAATTTTATTTTAATTTTATTTATTATTTTTTTTGCGGTACGCGGGCCTCTCACTGTTTTGGCCTCTCCCGTTGTGGTGCACAGGCTCCGGACATGCAGGCCCAGTGGCCATGGCTCACAGGCCTAGCCCCTCCGCGGCATGTGGAATCTTCCCAGACTGGGACACAAACCCGTGCCCCCTGCATCGGCAGGCCTACTCGCAACCACTGCGCCACCAGGGAAGCCCTGTCTGTCTTCTTGTTAGAGTATTAAAGGAAATATCCATTTCTCCAGTCTGTCATTTATTACTTGTGTGATCTTGGGCAAATTAGGTTCTCTAAGTGTCAATTTTTATATTTGCAAAATGGAGATCAAAATAGTACCAACCTATAGGGCTGTTGTGAGGATTAAATGAGATAACACGTGTAACATTTAGCACCGTGCTTGTCTTATATTAAGTCCTCAAAAAGGTAGGGTGTTATTATTACTATTAGTATTACTATTAGGTCTTTAGTCTCAGTATTCTCACGCCAGTATAATGCTTGGCTCATGACAGATGCTCAGTTGTTTGTTGGATGAATGAATGAACCATTTTGTTGTTGCTATTGGGCATTATGTAAAAGGAGCTGGTACCTCAGGGAACGATAAAATGGTTAATGCCAAGGAGAATTATAGCCTGAAAATTATAGACCAGTAGATCTTGGACTTCTGTGGGGGAAAGGTAGAAATCTAATCTCAGATTCTGTGGACTTGCTTAATGTAAACATAGAGGTAATCCTACTATTAGCCTATGGGAACAGTCATTATTCTTTGCCTTGGCTGTTACTGCCCACCTCCCAGCCTGGGAACATACCTGTGTTTAGGCTTCAGGCCAAACATTTCTTGATCAAACCTTTGGTTCATCTTTTCTTCCAAAAATATATTTGCTAATGATTGACCACAAATCTTCTTCATAAAATATTGAAATTGAGAAGTCAACAACACATCAAAAGGATATCCATAATCTCCGACACGATTGAAGATCCAAGCCCCTCTTCTGGTGCTGAGGAAAACCTGAGGCATGGGGAAAGAATGTTTGTTTTTGCCATTCTGTGACTCATTTCTCTGAAGGAATGGGAACCCAGTTTCTTCAAGATGAAGTTCAGACTCATTAGTCTGGCTTTTCATTCCCTGGCAATATATATATTTTAAAATTTCCTGCCATTTTCTTGTCAAACACTAAGCTTACAATTAAATTGGGGTAGTCACTGACCAAGACTATGTCTTGCTCTGAACTACCAGTGCATTTCTGTTTAATGTCATTATGCCTCCCTGAAAAGCTTAATTCTCCAAAGCCTATTCATTTTTCAGATCCAGATCAAGTCTGCCTCCTCCATGAAGATACCACTGACTGTTCTGGCTGATAATTTTCTCTCCACCTTCTGAACTTCTCTAGCACTTGTCACCTGTCCAACTCATTTAAAATCATGGAACAGTAAAGCTGAAAGCAACTGGACATCACTAATCCAAAACCTTCAGTCTTTATTTTGCCTTTGACATTGTTTGCAGTATTAGAAAAAAGTATCATTTATGTTGATATTTAATATTATATATTCTTATCTTTTATCTTTCCAAATGTGTTTTCTCCAAGGTGGGAGGTAGAGCATATACATCCTTTAGTCCCCTACCTATCATCAGCATCACTTCCTTTTATTGAGAATTGTAACCTGTCAATCGCTGTACTAGGTCCTTTATCTATTTTTTTATTTAATCAATACAACAACCTCTTGAGGTAGGTATTGTTATGTCCTTTATAAGGGTGAGAAGAATGGAGAGGATGAATAACTTGCCTGAGGTCATATAGCACTAAGTGGTAGAGCTGAATTTCCTACCTAAGTCTGACTGACTCCAAAGCCTGTGCTTAAGTAATGTTTCATCGATTATTTAAGGGAAAAACTGAAGATTGCAAATAGCACAAAGGGAGCTGGTCCGTCTTTCTGTTATCTGCTGGCTAAAGTCCACATTCAGAGCTGATAAAAAGTTTGGTATTCAACTACCTGGCAAAAGCATCACTTTATATTATAAAACTCTCTGGAGATAGTTTCCTGGGTTGTAAGCTATATAAGTACATTGTTTTATGGTGTTTTGTCTTAACACTTCGTGTTAAAATGTGACCTGTCTATAGAGGGCTAATCATGTACTTCATACATATATTCTCACCGACGGTGACCTTAAACTCTACCATAATTAAGCACTTTTACGTGTCATCGTTGAAAGAGCCTGCGTGGTCTTAGGAATCAATGGCTTTTTGTGCACTCTATATAACTTTTAACATATAAGTTATGAGTAATGTAAATGCTCAGAGCTTTAATTAAAAAGTTCTCTGTGTATAAAATAGTGACAAAAATACATACGTCACAAAGCTTTTTCAGACACAACCACCTTACCTACACCGGCTCTTGCTGCCTTGTT
This sequence comes from Aethalodelphis obliquidens, assembly GCF_003676395.1. Classification (NCBI taxonomy): domain Eukaryota; kingdom Metazoa; phylum Chordata; class Mammalia; order Artiodactyla; family Delphinidae; genus Aethalodelphis; species Aethalodelphis obliquidens. The sequence goes on along the minus strand of NW_020838014.1, from coordinate 8,430,467 downwards.
CTTTGGCAATTTACAATTCCTCAGTGCTTGTAAGCCCTAGCTCCTCTACAGCTGACCATTTAACAAGCCAATGGTATTAAAGAAAGCTCATGCCTTCGGTCCCCACCACATACCTGGTACATTCTTTTATCATAGCACCCATACCCTTTATTGTTTATATACCTATTTCCTAATAAATGCTTGTTGAATTAATTTGTGGAGTAATATATGAAATCAGTTTTGTGGTGATCAATGGGGATAGACTGAGAGGAAGTGTTACTGAATGGAGTTTGTGGGTAAAGTTCAATTAACAAAGTTGTGGCATTAAACTTCTATTTTTAAAAATAATTTAAAAACAATTTGTGGAGAATCACAGCTTAATTAAAGTTACTGAAGAACAACCAGGCATTTATGTATTGCCAATAAAGTTGTGATTCAATAAATATATGAATAACAAAGTATATCAATAATGTCTTTTTTTTTAATAATGTCTTTTTCTAGGAATTTATAATGAAGATACTTCCTTCCCAGTTCAAAATCTATCATACAAAAAATAATACAAACCAAAAAACGCAAGGATATAGAAACTGCTTTAGAGTGAATGTTATTCGAAACTGCTTTAGAATGAATGTTATTCTGTTACCTAATTGTATGCAAAGGCTGGAGAGAGCTGCTTGTATGTGCTACAGTGTGGTGGTTGCTTTTCATACTGATATCCATGTTGTCTTTTTTTTTTTTTAGGATTAAAGACCTGATGAGAGTTCACTTTAATGCAATTGACTAGGAAATTTGATTGTTTCAGTCACATAACATTTTAAGATAATAACTGGAATTATGACTAATTACATTATAACCAGACATATCATGGACACCAAAGACATTGAAAAATTTCTAGGAACTTCATACAATTTTGGAAACATATTAATAACATATATACATAAAAATATAAACTAAAGAAGATTAAACATTGCTTCTTTTTTTCTCAAGAAACTGTAAATAAAATTTAATAGGGCATCATGTAGCCAGAAGGAGGCAGTGCCCCATTTAGAGTGATTGTTATGTCAAAGTGATCTCCTACAGGGAACTCATTAGACTGCAGGGTTACAGAATCATCAGTCTTCTTTCTCCTAGACATGGTACTTACTGCCAGTCTTCTTATTTGATAGCTGAATGTTTTAAGTGCCATAAAAGAATCACAGAATTTATCTATGTACCCTTTCTAGCTCCTGGGTAGATTTCTTGTACTAAACTAGTCAGTTTGTTCAAGGTTGCATTCAACCAGGTGTACCACTGTAGCTCACTGGATTGTACATTTCTGCAGGAGGACGTGTCCATTCCGTGATGGGAGACATTGCTGGTGGTGAAGACACACAGCAGCAGCAGGTACGTCTTCTCCTTTTTCTTTTTTTTTTTTAATAGATCTTTATTGGAGTATAATTGCTTCACAATACCGTGTTAGTTTCTGTTGCACGCCAAAGTGAATCAGCCATATGCATACATATGTCCCCATATCTCCTCCCTCTTGAGTCTCCCTCCCATCCTCCCTATCCCACCCCTCTAGGTGGTCACAAAGCACTGAGCTGATCTCCCTGTGCTATGCTGCTGCTTCCCACTAGCTAACTATTTTACTTTCAGTAGTGTATATATGTCGATGCTACTCTCACTTCGCCCCAGCTTCCCCCTCCCATCCTGTGTCATCAATATCCTCTATGTCTACATCTTTATTCCTGCCCTGCAACTAGGTTCATTAGTACCATTTTTTTTTTTTTAGATTCCATATATATGAGTTAGCATATGGTATTTGTTTTTCTCTTTCTGACTTACTTCACTCTGTATGACAGACCCTATGTCCATCCACCTCACTACAAATGACTCAATTTCATTTCTCTTTATGGTGAGTAATATTCCATTGTATATATGTGCCACATCTTCTTTATCCATTCATCTGTCGATAGACACCTAGTTTGCTTCCATGTCCTGGCTATTGTAAATAGTGCTGCAATGAACATTGTGGTACATGACTCTTTTTGAACTATGGTTTTCTCACGGTATATGCCCTGTAGTGGGATTGTTGTCTTTAGGAGGATTAGACTGCTTCTTTTTTCCATTTGGGGAGTAAAGAAGACAATTCCCCCACCATCCTAGGAGTGAAAAGCTTTCAATGACTGAGTACACTTTCCTTCAGATAAGAGCATTATCACTTCTACTGGCCAACAGGTGATCCACACTCTGAATGCTGCATTCTAACAAGCTCTCCCAGCAATCACCTGGTCTTCTTAAAAGCCAGAGGCAGACTCTGAAGAGACAGCTGAGTGAGATTATGAGCACAGTTTGTGGTCATATCCAAATTCCTTAGTGTGAGGCCAAGTGAATCATGGGAATCTAACTTGTAACCTTGGCTCCATCACATCATCAGTCAAAATGTTGCCAACTGAGGCAGTGAAACCAAGCCCTGCATTTGCCATTGGCACTGATGGGCTGTGTGCAGGTATCCGTACACTCTGCTGGGTCCACCTGCAGCTTCCTTGGTGAAGCAAAGTAAATAATTAACTAATTAAAACCTGTTTGGCTGTGTGGCCAATTTCCACAGCCAGATCGCTTCCAGAATTCCCAATGCCAATTATAATGACTCTCTTTCTGGTGAAACTCTCTGGATTATTATAATCTCGACTATGAAAGTATTGTACTTTGAACTTCTCAATTCCTGCAAGAGAAGGGAAAATTATTACTGGGTGATGGTTTATCTGATATCATTTGTTAAATCATTCATTTTTTTTTGCAGTGTGTAGAGTTTATGCATATATTCTCTGTATGTTCTCCTTTTACTCAGGTGCATTCTTACCTTTCTGAATATTTTTGCCTGTTTTCTTTTCCCATCACCTCAGAGTGAAACCTTGTGATTTCCTTATTATAAGTAGTCTGCTGAACTCAGGATCTGTTAGCATTTTAGCCCCGTGGGCTCACAAATCCTAACTGCTTCAGAAAACCTCCATTCTCTTTTGTCTTTTCACCCTCTTTATTTTTTTTAATTGAAGTGTAGTTGACTTATAATATTATATCAGTTTCTGATGTACAACATAGTAACTTGATATTTATATAGATTATGCAATATACAAAGTTATTATGATATTACAGTCTTTTGATTATATTCCTTGTGCTGTATATTACAACCCTGTGACTTTTATTTTATAACTGGTAGCTTCTATCTCTTAATCCCCTTCACCTATTTTGCCCATCCCCCACCCCCTCTTTTCATCTTCTCTAAATACCTACTTCCATTCCAATGAGAGTATATGTTTTTACATACTCTAGAGTAAGCATAGAGTAGTTTTTTCCCCTCAAAATGAAAATCCAGGCCAAAGACTGTAATTAAACTCTTTCTTTAAGCTTTCTTTATTTTCTTCCTTAGAAACTCGATATTTCTGTTTGTTACTTCAATTGCTAAAAAAGCCTTCATTCAACCTAATGCAGATCAACTCTTATTATCCCTAGGAAAACTAAAATCATTGTGAAACTAAATATAGAGCCTTCTAATTTTCCTCTAGTCCCCCAAATTACTGTTATCTCTACCTCCTAAATAGCATTAATACAAGTTACCCCAACATCTTTCAGGAGAATATGCAGAATTAGGATAAGCCTTATTTCATCCCAAGGTAGGAATCACTCAGACCACATTCCTCCCATTCTTTAGGGATCAGGTCACAGGCATAGTCCAAGTGTCTTCCTTCCTTGTAGGCTACTTACCAGGGAAGCTTTCCAAGGATAAGTGAGCATTGGTGTGATGGCCAGTGCAAACCATAACTCCATCGAAGACATTCACCTCCTTTTTCCCTTCAGATACCGTGACCACCTCCCATTGGCCTGAAGTGGAGAAATCAGGCTGCTTCTTCACACTGCACACGGTGGTCTGAAAAGAAAAGGGGTAGCCACAGGGCACTATAACCACAGCCCATATAGTGGACATCTTCCCTGACAGGACTCTCCTTGCAGAGGGTAAACAAAGGGCTGATACCGCCTAACAGGCCTCATGCAGGGGTATTTGATTTTCATACTCCACAAATCAGAACTTTTTTGTTTGGGGCTGTGGTCAGAGTGAGAAAACTTCCATGAGGCAAGCTAAATAAAAGAGAGTTGGCAGACTAACGTTGCACTCTCCTCTGCTTCCAGAGAAGTGCAGACTACCAGTTCTCTGCACCATACCCTAGGGCAATGTGCTACGTGAATAAAGTTTGGGCTTCTCTTGTGCTTCTGAGACACTCCATGCACGAAATGCCTATTCCTCCCCATACCCCCAGACATCCTGAGACCCTCTGATGCCTTCTTACCGCAAGTCCTCTTCTCACTGTCTGGCCTTAAACTTGTGACTGAGCTAGAGGGCTCCCTTTCCTAACAGAGTAGAGAAACATCTCAGTGGCTCATATTTTATGTAAATGAACCTCTCTGACTCCCATAAATGCCCATTTTACAATTAACTATAAAGAAAGAAGGTGTGAGATGGGATAGTCAGTGGCACAATTTTTAGCTTTAAAAAATAATAAATATGGGTTACTCTACCCAGGTTAAGGAAACATTAAGAATGTGTTCCTGTGCTTCTAGGGTTTATGACCATAATGTCTTGGTTGACTAATAGAGATACCCCTCTTGTATACCCGAGCCATCCTATACTATTTATTGTTCTTCTCTATCACGTTCTTACTTTTACACAGGCTGGTGCTTCTGCCTGGATCATCCTTTTATTCTTTCTTCATTTGGAGATACTCACCCTTCAACATTTAGCTTGGTATTATCTCCTCTAAGAAAATTTCCCTGGTGCCTGATGCCTCATGCCCTGATGGGTTAAGTGTCCCTCCTCTGAGCTGCAATGAATAGATTTCAGTGGCCTTTATCACTCTGTAACTCTTTATTTTTAATAATTATTTTTACAATTAAATTTCATTTTTCTGTCTCCTTAACTAGACTGTGAAATCACTAATTTTTTGTTTTTGTGTCTTCAGTGCTTAGTATGGTAACAAACCTGTTCAATAAGCATTTAAAGAAGGAAGAGAAGGACCACTAGGCTGTAAATGACTGACTTTGGAAGTCATCACTGGGTACTGCCATTTTAATTTTGTTGTTAAAGAGAAAGAGTCATGATTTAGTAGAATGATCAGAAGGTAGAAGATTTGGGCTTTTTGCCAGCTGTCAGAGTATTGATTCTTTTATGGTCATGGTTTAGAATGATAGGAATATCACAGAAGACTTTACAGCAGGAAGGAACCAGTGAAGTGATCTAGTACAATAATCTTGTTTTACAAATAAACTGAAGGCACATCGGCATTGAGGAACTTACTTGTCTGAAGTCACAAGTTGATTAGTGGTAGAGCAAAGACTAGAACTCAAGTTTTTGTTTCCCAATTCAGTGTTCCTCCCTCTACACCAGAGTTAACTTATTTGTTCCCTCATAACTTTTCAATACCTACTTCACTGGGTTGTTGTGATCATATAAATAATGCACTGGAAAGTACTTCAGAAAGTATAAAAGGGTTAAGCAGCAAGTTGTGGAAACAGAAGGTTTTGAAGTTCCCATACCTGTCAGTTCCCCTCATTGTTTTATTGTAATCAAATGATATAGAATGAAGGCAATGAAATGAAGGTGGCTTCCTGGATCTGCAGTCAAAATACATAGAAGAGGGACCTTTCCATGAATATTTTGAGACACAGGGAAGACACAGAGTGGAGTTTGGATAGGATAGATACATGAGCATATCAAACCAATCTAAGCACTGGTAAATAAGACCAGTTATTCATTTACTTGACAAACAACTCAAAACACAGAGATACCCATGAAATTCCCTACCTTAAATCGAATGTACTTTAGAAAGTCAAATTCATTGGCATACATCCTGAAATACTCCAGGACCTGGGAGTTGTGCATGAAGTTAGGATAGTGATCTGGGATGGGATAGTCACTGAAGCACATCATTTCCTTAGAAGTGTTGATGATCACTGACTTGTAAATACTGGCCCTCCCTTCTTCAGGTTCTTCCTGCAGTAAATAAAAAGCATTCATAGCAATTTGAGAATTAAGGTCATGGTTTATAAACAGCCAACAAACATTTGAAAAAGTTTTCTGAAAGAAATGCCAATTAAAAAAAAGTCCCCTCCCCACAACCCTTCACATCTCCCAGTATTTGTGCCCTCGTGCAGTCTCTTCCCCTTGAATCTAAGTTGTCTTCATGGCTTGCTTAAAAGACCAACAGCATGCAGTTGGAATGATACTGAATGGCTTCCAAGACTAAGTGATAGGTAGTCTTGCAGCTTCTGTCTGGGTCTCTTAGAAAGCTTGTTCTGGTGGAAGTCATCAGCCACGTAAGAAGTCCAGCTACTCTGAGATCATCATCCTGTGAGGAAGCCTGAGCTAGCCACATGCAAAGCATGTTTGGGATAGAGATGTGCAGCCAGCCCCCAGAAGGTCTAGTTATCCCAGCTGACATTCTAAATATGTGAGCAGAGGGGTCATGGCACATGTCCAGTCCCAGCTGTCACCTGATTGCCTTGATGTAAGACTCCAAGTGAGAACTGCCCATCTGAGTAATAGTCTTTTAAATAGTATATATATTTCAAAGCCTAGGGAAGTTTCAAGGGTTTCATACACTTGCCACATTGTTCTCCAGGAAACACTGTACTAACTTACATCCTGTCCACTATGTGTTCTCATTTTACCTTGTTTTTACTAATTACAAAGACAGTTACTCAGTGTTAGCAAAAATGAGGTGAAATGAGATCTTAGTACAATGTTTTCTGGACAGCAATGTGAAAAGAATATGAAACCCTTGCAACCTAGCCTTTTAAAGAAAGATTCAGCATTGTAGACAAAGATTTATGTTAAAGGATGTTAATGACAGCATTATTTGTAACATAAAAAAGAAATAAGTTAAATGCCTGCAATATTGTGATTTATAGGAAATATATATTTGGTTATCCAGATGGTCAAAATATATTTCTCATATATATTTGGTCTTTCTCCACAGTTCCTGGCTCAGAGCTCCTAATACTCTCCTAATTTCCTAACTGTTGAGAGTGATAAAAAGTGCCCTTTGTTATGTTAATATGCTGACTTTTAGAAAGCAAATAAGGTTGGGGGCTGGTTACCAATGGAGCAAACCCTGTAATTAGAGGGTTGTAACTTTCAGTTACCTATCCCCTGACCTCTGGGCAGGCAACAGGGGCTGGAAGTTGAATCAATAGCAGTGCCCAGTGATTTAATCAATCATTCATGCCTATTTCATAAAGTCTCCATATAAAAATCCAAAAGTGTGGGGTTCAGTGAGCTCCCGGGATGGTGAACTGAAGAGATTAGGGGAGAGCTGTGTCCCTGAGAGGGCATGGAAGCTCAGTGTGCTTCCCCCTGTGCATCTCTTCCATTTGATTGTTTCTGAGTTATATTCTTTTATAACAAACCAGTAATCTAGTGAGTAAATGGGTTTCCTGTGTTCTGTGAGCTGCTTTAGCAGGTTAATCAAACCCAGGGAATGGGTTGTGGGAATTTCTGATTTATAGTCAGTTGGTTAGAAGCATAGGTAACAACCTGGCCTTGAGAATGGCATCTGAAGTCCAAATCCAAGGAGGGGGTCGTTGGAACCTCCAATCTGTAGCTGGTTGGTCAGAAGCCCAGGTAATAACCAGGGCTTATGACTGGTGTCTGAAGTGGGATCGAGGGGGCAGTCCTGTAGGACTGAGCCCTCAATTTGTGGAATCTGATGTTATATCTGGGTAGGTAAGCATCAGAACTGAGTTGAATTCTTGAACATCCTGCTAGTGTTTGAGAATTGTTTGCTGGTATCTGCGCACCACCCCCTGCCCACGCACATACACACACATTGGCATTGGTCTCAGAACCATTTAATGCCCAACAAAATACACTGTAATTTGAGAACCACTGCTCCAGATCCTTGTTACCTAAAGTATGATCTGTGGACTAGCTGTAGGGACATCACTTGGGAGACTGGTAGAAATGCAGAATCTCAGGCCCCATCCCAGACCTACTGCATCAGAATCTGCCTTTTAGCAAAATCCTCAAGTGATTCAGATGCCTCTGAAAGCTGAGAAGCATTGCTCTAGCTGACATTAAACCCCAGTTCACTGTTCTTTCCCCATCAAGGTTATCTTCTTTGCTTCCTCAAAAACTTCTAATAACTACCTCATGGGGGTGTTGTAGTGATCACATAAAATAGCGCCATAGCTACCCAGATTGTTATGTTAGCCTCTCACTGAGATATCATAAACAATGACTTTTCAACTCTATTAGAAGTTTTAAAAATTGTTTTGATTATGGAAAATTACCTTAACCAACTTGGACCCCCTCTTCTCTTTTTATTCCAGAAAAAGATATATGGATGTTACTGAACATTAAATGGCCACAAAGGAGAGTGTTCATTGGTTTTGTCCACATTATAGATGATTTTCCTTCCATTTTTAGAGAAGAAATTTTCAGTTTCAGAATCCTGAATAGATCATTCCAATTTCTCTGCCCCATACTTCAAGATCTCATTCCCTTTGGCTACTAATAATGTTTTCACAAGTCTTTTCTAATCTACCTATCTATTTCAACCAAAGTATTCTTTCTAGGGTATGGTTGTATCTCTGCCCTAATTAAAATTTTGGATGCTGCCCCATTTTCTCTAGTTTATATTTTTCAGCTTAGGATTCAAAGACCTCCATAATGTCTTGGAGTCTATTCTTTATCTCCCCAACTAGATTGTAGGCCCCTTGACTTGTATGCATGATCTTACCCACAGCATATAAAATTATAAATAGCCCTTAGTAGATACTTACTAGATGTATGTTGAATTATATTGAGAAAGATACATATAGAAAAAGGAAGTAAATTTCACAAAATGCATAACAAACTAATGAAATACATAAAAATTCATTTCAAAAACAGCTAAATGAGATGTTTTTATCTTATTCACAAGAATTTGTTGTACGGAAAACTGAAAAATAATATAAAAACAAATGCATAAAGATATTCATTTTGTATTATTTAAAATAGCAATGAATTAGAAACCACTTATTGTAAAATGCCCCCCCCAATAGGCAAGTTATGTTATCTCAATATGATGCGGAATTTGTCTCCATGCCACTCCTTAAGTATCCTGCTAAATTCACAGCTCATCCTTTCACCCCACTGCTTAATGGGCTCTACTGATTCCATTTGGAAAACCAAATTTCTTATTTTGAAATTCACCATATTTTACAATCTATCCCAATCCACCTTTGTATCTTCACTTAGTGCTCTCCTCAATTAATTTCAAGCTTCTGAGTCATTAAATTGTTGTTGAAACATTCCAGACTCTTTCAAAACTTTAAACTTTTGTAACACTACAGTACTGTATCTTCATTTGGAAAATTCGTATCTATCATTCAAGAGTCACATCAAATTTCACTTCTTTGGTGAAATATTTCTTGTTCTCTCCACAGAGTTAAATGCCCCATTCAACCTCCAAGCTGCCAAAACTTTCTGCTCATATTGCCATCAAGGCAACTTAGAACACACGATATTCTAAATTTGTTCCTATGACTGTGAGGTACCCGAAAGTAGTAATGGGTTTTATTTTTTGTATCTCTATCATCAACATAGTACCTGATGAATAGTGAATGGTTAATAAATACTTTGAAATGAATTAATGAGTGAATTAAAGAGATTGAATTTGGAGACACTTAAAACTATGATTTTGAAATCTGTGTAGGAATGAATATTGAAAATGGCCTATGATATAAATTTAAGTGGAAAAAGTAATATTACAAAATTAAAGTCACATTCTAATCACCAAATATATAATATTATGTGTTCCTGGGGCAATTGTATACCTATGTCTACCCATGTTTATCTAATTACACACTGTATAATCTCTCCCCTGTTATACGAGTATATTTGATTTATTTATTTTTAATTTTTTATTTATTTATTTATTTTTGCGGTACGCAGGCCTCTCACCACTGTGGCCTCTCCCGTTAAGGAGCACAGGCTTTGGATGCACAGGCTCAGTGGCTGTGGCTCATGGGCCCAGCGGCTCCGCGGCATGTGGGATCTTCTCAGACCGGGATACGAAGCTGTGTCCCCTGCATCGGCAGGCGGACTTTCAACCACTGCGCCACCAGGGAAGCCCTATTTTATTTATTTTAAATCAATAAAACTTGAAAATAGGAAAAACAAATTGATTTATTAAGGAGGTATATTTTTTTCTTTATTTTTGTAGAAATGTTGTTTATATAACACCTTCATGATAAAAAACTTTAGCAAACTAGGAATAGAGGGAAATATCTTCAATTTGATAAAGAACATCTACAAAATACCTGCAGCTAACAGCATACTTAATAGCGAGAAAATGGACAATGTCCCCATAACACTGAGAACAAGTTAAGGACAGCCTGTCTTACCACTTCTATTCAACACTGTATAGAAATCCTAACTAATGTAATAAGATAAGAAATGGAAATAAAAGTATACAGCCTAGTAAGGAATAAATAAATGATTTTTATTCACAGATGATATGACTGTCTAGGTAGAAAATCCCAAAGAATTAAAAAAAAAATTCCTGAAACTAAAAAGCAATTATAGCAGTGTTGCAGGATACAAGGTTAATATACAAAAGTCACTTACTTTCCTATATACCAGAAATGAAAACTTGGACTTTGAAATACAGTACCATTTATAATAACACCCCCCAAATTAAGTGCTTAGGAACAATCTAACAAAATATGTATGAGACTTATATGCAGATACCATAAAACAGAGAAGAAGAAAAACAAAGATATAAATAAATGGAAAGATATGCTGTGCTCATAGATTGGAAGACTCAGTATTGTTAAGATGTTAGTTTTCCCAGCTTGATCTGTAGATTCAACGCAATCCCAACCAACATCCCAGCTAGCTATTTTGTAGATATTGACAAACTGATTCTAAAATTTATGTGGAAAGAAAAAAGGCCTAGAATAGCCAACTTTGTCCTTAAGTGTGGACTGTGCATAGTAAGTTTCTTCCAAAGAGTATAGTATGGGCTTCCCTGATGGTGCAGTGGTTGAGAGTCCACCTGCCGATGCAGGGGACACGGGTTCATGCCCTGGTCTGGGAGGATCCCACATGCCGCAGAGTGGCTAGGCCCGTGAGCTGTGGCCGCTGAGCCTGCACGTCTGGAGCCTGTGCTCCGCAATGGGAGAGGCCCGTGTACCACAAAAAACAAAAAACAAAACAAAGAGTATAGTATGACAAGGGAGAAAAAGAGAGCAACTTTACAGTGGTAAACCATGTTTGCCAGGTCGTCAAGGTTAACATAAATCAATGTGATCAGTTTGATAGCATTACCATTGATGTGATGAGAATAGCACTTTGCCTCTAGGGTCTTCCTCCCCAAAATTGATAACCCCAGTCTAACCATGATGAAAACGTTAGAAAAATCCCAGTTGAGGGGCATTCTATAAAATACCTAACCAGTAATCCTCAAAACTGTCAATGTCATCAAAAACAAGGAAAGTCTGAGAAATTGTCACATCCAAGAGGAGCCTAAGGAGACATGACAACTACATGTAATGTGTTGTCCTGGATGGGAACACCTGGAACCAGAAAAGGCCATTAGGAAAAAACCTAAGTAAATCTGAATAAAGCATGGACTTCAATTAACAATAATATATCAATATTGGTTCATTAATTAGGACAAATGTGTCATACTAATGTAAGCTGTTAATAATATCTGGGAGATTGGTTCAAGATGGTGTAGTAGAAGGACGTGTGCTCACTCCCTCTTACGAGAGCACCAGAATCACAGCTAACTGCTGAAAAATTATCAACAGGAAGACACTGGAACTCACCAAAAAAGATACCCCACATCCAAAGACAAAGGAGAAGCCACAATGAGATGGTAAGAGGGGCACAATCACAATAAAATCAAATCCCGTAACTGCTGGGTGGGTGACTCACAAACTGGAGAACACTTATATCACAGAAGTCCACCCACTGGAGTGAAGGTTCTGAGCCCCACATCAGGCTTCCCAACCTGGGGATCTGGCAACGGGAGGAGGAATTCCTAGAGAATCAAACTTTGAAGGCTAGCAGGATTTGATTGCAGGACTTCGACAGGACTGGGGGAAACAGAGACTCCATTCTTGGAGGGCACATACAAAGTAGTGTGTGCAATGGGATCCAAGGGAAGAAGCAGTGACCCCATAGGAGACTGAACCAGACCTACCTGCTAGTGTGGAGGGTCTCCTGCAGAGGCAGGGGTGGCTGTGGTTCACCGTGTGGACAAGGACACTGGCAGCAGAATTTCTGGAAGTACTCCTTGGTGTGAGCCCTCCCAGAGTCTGCCATTAGCCCCACCAAAGAGCTGGGTAGGCTCCAGTGTTGGGTCGCCACAGGCCAAACAACAAACAGGGAGGGAACACAGCCCCACCCATCAGCAGACAAGCAGATTAAAGTTGTACTGAGCTCTGCCCAACAGAGTAACACCCAGCTCTATCCACCACCAGTCCCTCCCATCAGGAAACTTGCACAAGCCTCTTAGATAGCCTCATCCACCAGAGGGCAGGCAGCAGAAGCAAGAAGAACTACAGTCCTGCAGCGTGTGGAACAAAAACCACATTCACAGAAAGATAGACAAGATGAAAAGGCAGAGGGCTATGTACCAGATGAAGGAACAAGATAAAACCCCAGAAAAACAATTAAATGAATTGGAGATAGGCAACCTTCTAGAAAAAGAATTGGGAATAATGATAGTGAAGATGATCCAGGACCTCGGAAAATGAATGGAGGCAAAGATGAACAAGATGCAAGAAATGTTTAACAAGCACCCAGAAGAATTAAAGAACAAACAAACAGAGATGAACAATACAATAACTGAAATGAAAAATACACTAGAAGGAATCAATAGCAGAAAAACTAAAGCAGAAGAACGGATAAGTGACCGGGAAGACAGAATGGTGGAATTCACTGCCATGGAACAGAATAAAAAATAAGAATGAAGAGAAATGAAGACAGCCTAAGAGACCTCTGGGAAAACATTAAACACAACAACATTCACATTATAGGGATTCCACAAGGAGAAAAGAGAGAGAAAGGACCTGAGAAAATATTTGAAGAGATGATAGTGAAAAACTTCCCTAACATGGAAAAGGAAATAGCCACCCAAGTACAGGAAGGACAGAGAGTCCCAGGCAGGAAAAACCCAAGGAGAAACATGCCAAGACACATAGTAATCAAATTGACAAAATTAAAGACAAAGAAAAATTATTGAAAGCAACAAGGGAAAAACAACAAATAACATACAAGGGAAATCCCATAAGGTTAACAGCTGATTTCTTAGCAGAAACTCTACAAGCCAGAAGGGAGTGGCATGATATATTTAAAGTGATGAAAGGGAAGAACCTACAACCAAGATTACTCTACCTGGCAAGGATCACATTCAGATTCGATGGAAAATCAAAAGCTTTACAGACAAGCAAAATCTAAGAGAATTCAGCACCACCGAAGCAGGTCTACAACAAATGCTAAAGGAACTTCTCTAAGTGGGAACCACAAGACAAGAAAAGGACCTATAAAAATAAGCCCATAACAATTAAGAACATGGTAATAGGAACATACATATCGATAATTACCTTAAACACGAATGGATTAAATGCTCCACCCAAAAGACACAGGCTCACTGAATGGATACAAAAACAAGACCCATATATATGCTGCCTACAAAAGACCCACTTCTGACCTAAGGACAGATACATACGGAAGGTGAAGGGATGGAAAGAGATATTCCATGTAAATAGAAATTTAAAAAAAACTGTAGTAGCAATACTTATATCAGATAAAGTAGACTTGAAAATAAAGAATGTTACAAGAGACAAGGAAAGGCACTACAAAATGATCAAGGAATCAATCCAAGAAGAAATTATAACAATTATAAATATATATTCACCCAAAATAGGAGCACCTCAATACATAAGGCAACTGCTAACAGTTATAAAAGAGGAAATCGACAGCAACACAATAACAGTGGGGGACTTTAACACCTCACTTACACCAATGGACAGATCATCCAAACAAAATTAATGAGGAAATACAAGGTTTAAATGACACAATAGACCAGATAGATTTAATTGATATTTATAGGACATTCCATCCAAAAGCAGCAGATTGCACTTTCTTCTCGAGTGCACAAGGAACATTCTCCAGGGTAGATCACATGTTGGGTCACAAATCAAGACTCAGTAAATTTAAGAAAATTGAAATCATATAAAGCATCTTTTCTGACCACAACATTATGAGATTAGAAATCAATTACCGGGAAAAAAACGTAAAAAACACAAACACATGGATGGTAAACAAAACGTTACTAAATAACCAAGAGATCAGTGAAGAAATCATAGAGGAAATCAAAAAATACCTAGAGACAAATAACAACGAAAACACGACAATCGAAAACCTATGGGATGCAGCAAAAGCAGTTCTAAGAGGGAAGTTATAGCAATACAAGCCTACCTCAAGAAACAAGAAAAATCTCAAATACACAATCTAACCTTACACCTAAAGGAATTAGAGAAAGAAGAACAAACAAAACCCAAAGTTAGTAGAAGGAATGAAATCATAAAGATTAGAGGAGAAATAAATGAAACAGAAACAAAGAAAATACCAAAGATCAATAAAACTAAAACGTGGTTCTTTGAGAAGATAAACAAAACTGATAAACCTTTAGCCAGACTCATCAAGAAAAAAAGGGAGAGGACTCAAATCAATAAAATTAGAAATGAAAAAAGAGAAGTTACAACAGACACTTCAGAAATACAAAGCATCCTAAGAGACTACAACAGGCAACTCTGATAATAAAATGGACAACCTGGAAGAAATGGACGAATTCTTGGAAAGCTATAACCTTCCAAGACTGAACCAGGAAGAAATAGAAAATATGAACAGACCAATCACAAGTAAGGAAATTGAAAGTGTGATTAAAAATCTTCCAACAAACAAAAGTACAGGACCAGATGGCTTCACAGGTGTATTCTATCAAACATTTAAAGAAGAGCTAACATCCATCCTTCTCAAACTCTTGCAAAAAATTGCAGAGGAAGGCACACTCCCAAACTCATTCTAGGAGGCCACCATCACCCTGACACCAAAACCAGACAAAGATACTACAAAAAAAGGAAATTACAGACCAATATCACTGATGAATATAGATGCAAAAATGCTCAACAAAATACTAGCAAACAGAATCCAACAACACATTAAAAGGATCATACACCATGATCAAGTGGGATTTATCCCAGGGATCCAAGGATTCTTCAACATATGCAAATCAATGTGATACACCATATTAACAAATTGAAGAATAAAAACCATATGATCATCTCAATAGACCCAGAAAAAGCTTTTGACAAAATTCAAAACCCATTTATGATAAAAATTCTCCAGAAAGTGGGAATAGAGGGAACCTACTTCAAAATAATAAAGGTCATATGCAACAAACCCACAGCAAACATCATTCTCAATGGTGAAAAACTGAAAGCATTTTCTCTAAGATCAGGAACAAGACAAGGATGTCCACTCTTGCCACTATTATTCAACATACTTTTGGAAGACCTAGCCATGATAATCAGAGAAGAAAAAGAAATAAAAGGAATACAAATTGGAAAAGAAGAAGTAAAACTGTCACTGTTTGCAGATGACATGATACTATACATAGAGAATCCTAAAGATGCCACCAGAAACCTACTAGAGCTAATCAATGAATTTGGTAAAGTAGCAGGGTACAAAATTAATGCACAGAAATCTCTTGCATTCCTATACACTAATGATGAAAAATCTGAAAAAGAAATTAAGGAAACACTCCCATTTACCACTGCAACAAAAAGAATAAAATATCTAGGAATAAACCTACCTAGGGAAACAAAAGACCTGTATGCAAAAAACTATTAGACACTGATGAAAGAAATTAACGATGGTACAAACAGATGGAGAGATATACCATGTTCTTGGATTGGAAGAATCAATATTGTGAAAATGACTCTACTACCCAAAGCAATCTACAGTTTCAGTGCAATCCGTATCAAATTACCAATGGCATTTTTTACAGAACTAGAAGAAAAAAATCTTAAACTTGTATGGAGACACAAAAGATCCCAAATAGCCAAAGCAGTCTTGAGTGAAAAAAACGGAGCTGGAGGAATCAGACTCCCTGACTCCAGACTATACTATAAAGCTACAGTAATCTAATCAATATGGAACTGGCACAAAAACAGATATATAGATCATGAAACAAGATAGAAAGCCTAGAGATAAACCCATGCACCTATGGTCAACTAATCTATGACAAAGGAGGCAAGGATATACAATGGAGAAAAGACAGTCTCTTCAATAAGCAGTGCTGAGAAAACTTGACAGCTACATGTAAAAGAATGAAATTAGAACACTCCCTAACACCATACAGAAAAATAACCTCAAAATGTACTGGAGACCTAAATGTAAGACTGGACCCTATAGAACTCTTAGAGGAAAACATAGGAAGAACACTCTTTGACATATATCACAGCAAGGTCTTTTTTGATCCACCTCCTAGAGTAATGGAAATAAAAACAAAAATGAACAAATGGGACCTAATGAAACTTCAAAGCTTTTGCAAAGCAAAGGAAACTACAGACAAGATGAAAAGACAACCTTCAGAATGGGAGAAAATATTTACAAACAAATTAGCGAACAAAGGATTAATCTCCAAAATATATAAACAGCTCATTCAGCTCAATATTTAAAAAACGAACCCAATCCAAAAATGGGCAGAAGACCTAAATAGACATTTCTCCAAAGAAGACATACAGATCGGCAAGAGGCCCATGAAAAGATGCTCAACCTCATGAATTATTAGAGAAATGCAAATCAAAACTACAATGAGGTATCACCTCACACCCATTAGAATGGGCATCATCAGAAAATCTACAAACAATAAATGCTGGAGAGGGTGTGGAGAAAAGGCAACCCTCTTGCACTGCTGGTGGGAATGTAAATTGATACAGCCATTATGGAGAACAGTATGGAGGTTCCTTAAAAACTAAAAATAGAACTACCATATGACCCAGCAATCCCACTACTGGGCATATACCCAAAGAAAACCATAATTCAAAAAGACACATGTTGGGCTTCCCTGGTGGTGCAGTGGTTGAGAGTCCGCCTGCCGGTGCAGGGAACACAGGTTCGTGCCCTGGTCCGGGAAGATCCCACGTGCCATGGAGTGGCTGGGCCCGTGAGCCATGGCTGCTGAGCCTGCGCATCCAGAGCCTGTGCTCCGCAATGGGAGAGCCTACAACAATGAGAGGCCTGCATACTGCAAAAAAACCCCCAAAAAAACCCCACATGCACCCCAATGTTTATTGCAGCACTGTTTGCAATAGCCAGGTCATGGAAGCAACCTAAATGCCCACTGACAGACGAATGGATAAAGAAGATGTGGTACATATATACAGTGGAACATTACCCATAAAAAGGAAAGAATTGGGTCATTTGTAGAGATTTGATGGATCTAGAGACTGTCATACAGAGTGAAGTAAGTAAGAAAGAGAAAAACAAATATTGTATATTAATGCCTATATGTGGAACCTAGAAAAATGGTACAGATGAACCGGTTTGCAGGGCAGAAATAGAGACACAGATGTAGAGAACAAACGTATGGACACCAAGGGGGAAAAGTGGCATTTGGGGTGGGGTGGTGGTGGTGTGATGAACTGAGAGATTAGGTCTCACATATATACACTAATATGTATAAAATGGATAACCCATAAGAAACTGCTGTATAAAAAGTAAATAAAATTCAAAAAAAAATCTGGGCATGGGGTATATGGGAACTCTGTACTATCTTCCTAGTAATTCTGTAAATCTAACACAGTTCTAAAATTCAAATTTATTTAAACGTGTTGTGTGTACATAGCAGTTATTTTTTTTTAATTACATTAATGAGTGGTAGGGTCCTTTGAAACCAGATGTTTGAGGGGGCAGGGGTAGACACATTCCTAACTATTAAATTTGATTTCATTCATTCAGTCAGTAGATATTTCTGAAGTCCCTCTATAATAAAAACACTATATTAATGCTAAAAATTACAAGTCTGTCCCTGTTCCAAGGGTTCAAAGTTTAATACAAGGAGTAGAACCATGGTTTCCACAGCAGGTGTGTTGGGGTCACTGAGTTAAATGAATCACAGATCTTACCTCTGTGACAATAATCATATATTTGTATTCTTTTTCAAGTAACTAAGACAACAAAGTGTTGTGTGTCAACAAAAACCTTCAAGCCCTTCTAAACACCTGTTTGGACCCTACGTAGGGTTCATCACTGTCAACTCACTGCTATATAAAAGAGAGTGAGGGCAGAGCAGTACCAGGTCAGTGAGTGGAAAAAGAAGATTCTGCTCCTGCACTTTAGTATTTCCTACCATCAGTGAATAATCTGTCCTCTAGAGATGTACCTTGATTGTATTTCCTGCCTAAGCACATTATTTTCATTGAGTAGGAAGTTCATATGAGAAAAGAGAGAACCAGAGACGTAGGGTAGTGTAATTGGAACTGAAGGGATTGGAGGCAATAGTAAGGGCAGAAGAAAGGAGAAAAATGACTCCCCGTCATTGGCAGGAGTCAGAACAGTGTGGAGCTTCTGTTCCTTTGACAAACTCTCAGAATCCTGAGGGACAAAGCCGTTTTAGGACTGTTCTCAGCATTGTCTTCACACTGGACTTGCCTGGGGAACTCTAAAATACTAATGCCTGGTCCCTACTCCCAGAGACCCTGTTTTAATTGCTTCTTGTCTAATGTGTAGACAAGGATGTGTATCTGCTGGTAAGAGGTCGTGTGGTGGCCCCGGAAAGCTCAGGGCACCAGAATTTATCCCATCCACCTCAGAAGTTTTTTCTCCACACATCCTTAGCTAAACTGCAGAGTGCCTGAGGGCAGTGGCAGGAGGTTATATAACTCTGTATCTCCACACCATCTAACAAAGTCTGAGCTTCAGAAATGTTTGTTCAATGAACTGTTATCGATTTTGTTTTCAACACGCAATGTGATCCTCATTTATCTCCTGGGAAAGCTGGGGTAAAATTGTTCAATAAACTGTTATCGATTTTGTTTTAAAGATGCAATGTCATCCTCATTTATCTCCTGGGAAAGCTGGGGTAAAAGCTGAAGGGCAAAGGTTTCCATGTTGGCTGCACATTAGAAATAGCTAGTGGAGAGCTTTATTGGCACCCCAGGCCAATAAAACCAGAATCTGGATGGACTGATATCAGTATTTGTTAAAGTTTGTTAAATTTCCCCAGGTGATTGTTCAGTGTTGCAGCCAAAGCTGACAGCCACTGCTCTACAGTTACCCTCTCTTAAATATTTTTGTATCCATTCAGTTGTGTTTTTGATGGTGGTGGGGAGGGTTGATATATTTAAGAATTAAAAGCACCTATTCATCTAAGGGTGTTTATTACTTAATTTTATATTTATATAAAAATGTATTAAATATTATTACTTAATTTTATATTTTATATAAAAATGTATTAAATATGCCTCATTTTACATTATATCACATATACACTTTAGAACTTTACTACATGAAAGTAAACTGAAGCCTCTAGCCACGTGGGTTTCAGTAGTTGTTGCTCTCAGGCTCTAGAGTGCAGGCTCAATAGTTGTGGCGCACGGGCTCAGGTGCTCTTGGGCATGTGGGATCTTCCCGGGATTGAACCTGTGTCCCCTGCACTGGCAGACGGATTTTTAACCACTGTACCATCAGGGAAGTCCCTCCATTCTTTTCAAAGAAATATAAAGCAACAAAGTACAAACAGCAGCAATAGCCAATGTGGAGGGGCTGTTCAGCTCCACCTCCTTTCAGCCAACACACCGCCCAGTCAGCAGCACCCATTATCTCCACAGAGGGGATAAAACGTGGGCCAAACCTGTTCTGGGCAGAAAAAATTAACCCTATGACCTCTCTGTTTTTCACCTGCAGTTGCCCGCACTCTCAGCTACTCTCAGGGGAGACCCTAGGGGCCGGAATCTCCATCACCCACCCTTCCCATTCACTTTTAACTTCCTGGTGTTGTCTTATAGTGACAAACTCCTACTGGTGAAGGGAAACTGTCACCAACAACCCCGAAGCAAGTCTTGCTCCAAAAGCTTAAGCAGAGAACATCTGTTTTTCAGGAGATCTGTCAGAACACAATCCGGCCCCTCGTCCACCTCTCCAAGCCAACCCCCAACCCTCCAAATCGGATCTTTGTTTCCGTGCTACGGGAAGAAATTTACTTTAAAATACCCATGCACTGAGCTGGGCGCTGGGGTACAGTGGGGAGTGAGGGGATTAAGTTTCCTACTTAGAGGAGCTTATAGTTTAGTAGAGAAGACTGAAACACAAACATAATTTCAAAAAAATAAAAATACTGTAAAAAGCGCTTTCCTCACACAGCTACCTGTGTGATTACAAACACAAAATATCCACTTTAGAAATGTAACAAATTCTTCAAATACAAAATCATGCATGAAAGACCAATGTAATGGATATAAGATTTCACACATTGGGTCAGAATCAGGGCTCATTCAACCCAGGCATCTGTTTTGACAGGTGTAAGGGGTTCTGGGAGAGGTATGTGTTGTGGCTGACGCTATGCATCTTTGTGCCCCTTAGGTTAGGGACAGAGTAAAGGGACAAATTAGTTAATTAAATAGTTAACCCCACTAGGGGATTGTAAGTAAAGAAAACAGTATGGGTGACCCCTGTAAGTTAATGATCATTCAAGAAAGCAGGTTTGCTTAACCACAAAACCAAGCAGGCCTGTTTAGCAACAAAATCCATGCAGCAGAAGCATAAGACAAAACATGTCCCAAGACAATAAAACAGTGGTGGTATGAGACCCACATCCTGCCCAGTGAGCTCAGTAAGTTAATGACCCCTAGGACATGCTCTCTGCACACTTAAAAAACAATAATTTATGGAAAGGTGACATTTCAAAATGAAAGACACTCATTGTACCGAGACCTGAAATAATTTTTCCATAGTGCCACGACAGTCATAGCTTGACCATATAGGGACAAGAAAACTCCCCTGCCCAGCCTGGAGGAGGAGCTGATGATGCAAGCGTGATGTCTACTAAAGAATGAGGAACAAGGTGGTCTTTTCCCCCTCCCTACTTTTCCTTTGATTATAAAACTGTAGCCTACTAAATTCTCAGGGCATGGCCCCCTCTGGCCTGCCCGCTTATAAGCTTTACAAGCATCCTATTCTAATAAATCACCTCTTATCAATCACTTTACCTCTCACTGAATTCTTTCTGCGTTGAGACGTAAAGGACTGGAGCTCCTTGGAGCCCCCCAAAACACCACCTATCAGTTTCACTTTTACTAAAGCCTGAGTCATCTTTGCTGAAGGTGATTTATTGCCAATAATGCCAGCCCTGGTTTTTTTTTTTTTAATTAATTAATTTCTTTTTGGCTGCATTGGGTCTTTGTTGCTGTGTGAGGGCTTTCTCTAGTTGTAGTGAGCAGGGGCTACTCTTCGTTGTGGTGTGGTCTTCTCATTGTGGTGGCTTCTCTTTGTGGCGGAGCATGGGCTCTAGGAACACAAGCTTCAGTAGTTGGGGCACGTGGGCTCAGTAGTTGTGGCTCATGGGTTCTAGAGCACAGGCTCAGTAGTTGTGGTGCATGGGCTTAGTTGCTCTGCGGCATGTGGGATCCTCCTGGACCAGGGCTTGAACCCATGTCCCCTGCATTGGCAGGCAGATTCTTAACCACTGCGCCACCAGGGAAGTCCCCAGCCCTGGGTTTGCCTTGCTGACTTCACCCCAGAAGTATCCTTCCCAGACCAATGGTTATTTCTCAAGGGTTTACCTTTTAATGGTGCAAAAGGCAGAATAGGAAGGGACACAGGAATTCCTCTCAGCAATCCCATGAAGAAAGTACTATCAAACACTTCTTCTGCAAGTAAGTGAAAAGACAGGGAGGTACACCTGACAGTCTGGCTTCAGGCCTTGGCTTCAAACACTATATATACTGCTCCTTTATGAGGATATATTTACATCTTATTTATCCACAAGTCCTTTGTCCATTTCTCATCTCTCTATTGCATCCTTATCCTTTGCTTAACTCCTGCCTTTACAGTTTACACTGTAGCTGAACTGCTTTTAGCTGAGCATAGCTTTCCTTATTTCAACTACTTTAAAATATGTTTAAAATTAGATCTTTGGGGGCTTCCCTGGTGGCGCAGTTGTTGAGAGTCCGCCTGCCGATGCAGGGGACATGGGTTCGTGCCCCGGTCCGGGGAGATCCCAGATGCCGCGGAGCGGCTGGGCCCGTGAGCCATGGCCGCTGAGCCTGCGCGTCCGGAGCCTGTGCTCCGCAACGGGAGAGGCCACAACAGTGAGAGGCCAGCGTACCGCAAAAAAAATTTTTTTAAATAAAAATAGATCTTTGGTTTTGGAAATCATTTGGCTCCATCAGTAAGACTCCTGCTCAAAATATGGTCTGAATTATATGAACACACATACACATGTACACACAGTGGGGAATACAGGACATCAACATACCCTAATGGGAGAATAAAGGGAAAGAAGCTTAAGGATGGAGTTATATATATTTCTCAGTAATTAAAGTGTTTTTTTTGATGTGGTTCTCTCTTTTTGATATGGTTCTTATAAAAATGTCATGAAGAACCTAGGGGTAAGGCAGGAATAAAGACGCAGACCTACTAGAGAACGGACTTGAGGTTATGGGGAGGGGGAAGGGTGAGCTGTGACAGGGCGAGAGAGAGTCATGGACATATACACACTAACAAACGTAGTAAGGTAGATAGCTAGTGGGAAGCAGCCGCATGGCACAGGGATATTGGCTCGGTGCTTTGTGACAGCCTGGAGGGGTGGGATAGGGAGGGTGGGAGGGAGGGAGACGCAAGAGGGAAGACATATGGGAACATATGTATATGTATAACTGATTCACTTTGTTATAAAGCAGAAACTAACACACCATTGTAAAGCAATTATACCCCAATAAAGATGTTAAAAAAAAGTCATTAATCTCTCAATAGTCATCTTAAGACAAGCTAATGAAAAAGTTCGTATTTTTCTTTAAAAAAAAAAAAAGCTACTATTTACTTTTGTTCTGGATTCTCTTCTCACTTTGCTCCAGAAATCCCCTATTTAACTAGTGTCCTCACCGTCAATTACCATGAAATAGAATGTCATTTGTCACCAAATATCTTTTCTTCTGTCTAATGCTACTTTCTCTTAGAAAGAAAAACAGGGGTTTTTTTTTTCCAGTTGCCTAAACGCATCTCCCTTCAGATTTCAAAAATATTAATCTCTTGTCTTATCCCTCCCCAAGATTTATGGCAGCAGAAGGGCCACTGAATACTAAAGAACAAGAAGTTCTCATATAATCATCCTGTTTCTATTAGATCATGGTTTATTGGGTGTTAGAGAAGTTAGTGACTTCTTTTGAGTTAATGAGTTGCTGGACCACAAAAAGCCAATCTGAGTCTGAGGGAGATGATTGCAAGTCACCCAGAGATCCCAGAATTTGAGCTGGATGCAGCACCTGGATGGAATTTGGAGTTGTCTTCCTTGGGGTGGGGATGAGCATAACAGGAGAAGGAAGAACACAGAATTCTAGTGGCTAGAGGGGTGTCAGACAATGCTAACTCTTCATTAAAATCTGTTTTCCTCCTATTACAGCATTATAGGACTGTAGCTGGGATGGGGCTGCCCAAATAGCAACAGTATTTCCCAGTTTCCCTTGCAGCTGCACGTGGCCATATGACTAAGTTCTCACTGAGTTCTGCCTAACCTATTTAAAAGGCAATGGTTTTCCCTGGACTTCTGCTCACTCTTCTTTCCTGTAGCCTAGAATAATGATAACAGAGAGATGTTTGGGAACTATGTATTGAAGTAGGTCCACTATGAGATTGGGGCCCTAAATGACTGGATATTCTAATCTGGATCTATTAATCTTAGACTCTTACATGAGAGATAAGTAAATTGCTATTTTGTTTGTGCTATTGAATTTTTAATTTTGCCGTTTAAACAACCCTAATTAATATTAGTATCAATATTCTTTGGGCCTGTAACTTTTTTGTGTGTGTGTGTGGTACGTGGGGCTCTCACTGCTGTGGCCTCTCCTGTTGCGGAGCACAGGCTCCGGACACGCAGGCTCAGCAGCCATGGCTCACGGGCCCAGCCGCTCCGCGTCATGTGGGATCTTCCCAGACTGGGGCATGAACCCGTCTCCCCTGCATCGGCAGGCGGACTCTCAACCACTGCACCACCAGGGAAGCCCCTGGGCCTGTAACTTTTTAAAGACTGATATCTTCATAAAAGTTTTCAGTTATAAATGTGAATTATACTATAATAGTACTTTTAAAAATAAAATTCTGAAAAGTGTTTTAATGCAACCATTTTACCTATTGGAAGTTTAACTTACAAATTAATTTGTAAATTGGATAATTTTGAATGTACTAGAGATACCTAGTTATAGGAAAACTCTTGAGTACTTTTATAAACTGAATATTAATCTGTCTCTACTGAATCAGTTTTACAATTTCAGAACAATACAAGAATTACTTTTAAAACTTAATTTTTTAAAATGTAATTTTATTTTAATGCTCTACTACTTTACATTTTGTAATTAATTACTTTTAAACTTGGCAAAATGTTTTGTGTTGTTGTTAAATTACTTGTAAAAAGTTTTAAACATTGACTCAAATTTTCTCCAACTGCAAATTTGCAAGTGAGTATATACAGGCTCAACTTTGACTAATTTTTTCTACAAACAAAAGGCAGTCAGAGGACATGGTGCTGGGGGGAGGACCATAGGGTCCTGCTCCACTTCATTTGTGCCTCCTATGCATTCAGTGCTGCATGCCTTGCTGTTGCTCTAAGGCAGCGTCCCCAACCTTTTTGGCAGCAGGGACTGGTTTCCTGAAAGACAGTTTTTCCACAGACTGGGGTGGGGGTGGTTGGCAGGGAGGATGATTTCGGGATGATTTGAGAGCATTATATTTATTTTGCACTTTATTTCTATTATTATTACATTGTAATATATAATGAAATAATTATACAACTGACCATAATGCAGAATCAGTGGGAGCCCTGAGCTTGTTTTCCTGCAACTAGATGGTCCCATCTGGGGGTGATGAGAGACTGTGACACCCGAAGTGGGTTGCTTATGTCCAGTGTACTCTGTAATCTCGTTTTGGTTGCTGTCACTACAGAAAACCCTGCTTCACAAAGATAGGATGTTGGAAATGGAAGCAGGCTTTTCAGTGCTTTTGTGGCAATCTCAGGACATTCCGCCTTGACTTTAATCCAAGAACATACGGAGATTTTTTTTTTTTTGCGGTACGCGGGCCTCTCACTGTTGTGGCCTCTCCCATTGCGGAGCACAGGCTCTGGACGCGCAGGCTCAGCGGCCATGGCTCATGGGCCCAGCCGCTCCGCGACATGTGGGATCTTCCCGGACCGGGGCACGAACCTGTTTCCCCTGCATCGGCAGGCGGACCCTCAACCACTGCACCACCAGGGAAGCCCTGTCTCTAACATATTTTTAAGGCCACCGTCATTTGCAGTCTCAAGCAGTTGGTCCTCTTCTAGCACGGACAATGTTGATTCACCTGGCTTATTCACAAATGGATCGTGTCCACTCCTTCCCAGTTCAGGGGTCTTTTGTGGTTGGGAAGTAATGCTTAAACTCTTTTGAAAGCTGAGATAGGTGATCATGCACCAGCTGGGAGAACGAAGGCTCTGGCTCAGTGTCTTTCAAAATCTCTGCTAATGTTTGAAACATGTCAAAAATCCCAATGTTCACTCGTCACCCCCATAATTCCAGTTTGGCTTTGAATGCAGCCACTTTATCTGCCAACTTGAACATAGTTGTCATTCTCCCCTGAAGTGACAGATTGAGTTCGTTGAGCAGGTTGAATATGTCACACAAGGAAGCAAGTTTTGCAACCCATTCTGTGTCACTGAAATGTGCTGCCAGTGGTGACTGTTCTTCTAAAAGAAATCTCTGGAGCGACGCTTGTAACTCAGAAACCCTGGCCAGTGATCTACCTTTAGAAAGCCATCTCACTTCTGTGTATCAGAGGAGACGTGTGTGCTCTGCGTCCATCTCCTCACAGAGCTGCGCCAACAGATGTGAGTTAAGGGCATGTACTTAATGTGGTTGATAATTTTAATCACATCCTGCAAAACGTTAAATTCAGGCGACATTTTTCGGCTAGTCAGCATTTCTCTATGGATGACACAGTGCGTAGACTCACATTCAGAAGCAACCTCTTTGACCCAAGTAGTGAAACCAGAAAGCAGTCCAGTCACGGCAGCCGCTCTGTCCATGCATATTCTGAGACAAAATGACCCATTCAGTTTTCCTGATATGTAATCATTCAAAGACTTGACTAGTTCTGTAGCTGTGGTGTTGGTTGGCAACAGAAGTGCACATAACTTATCCTCATGCCCATCCTCCTGAAAAATATACTGCACAAAAGCAAGCATTGTAATCTTGTCAACATTGGTAGACTCCTCAACCTGGATTGTGTACCATGTGACTCATTTGTCCTCTCTAAAAACTGTGCCTCAATATCCTCTGCTATTTCATCAATTCATCTAGTTATGGTGCTAGCCAAAAGAGGAACATGTGCCACCTTTCTTTTGTTTTTTTAAATCTTTATTGGAGTATAATTGCTTTACAATGGTGTGTTAGTTTCTACTTTATAAGAAAGTGAATCAGTTATACATATACATATGTTCCCATATCTCTTCCCTCTTGAGTCTCCCTCCCTCCCACCCTCCCTATCCCACCCCTCTAGGTGGTCACAAAGCACCGAGCTGATCTCCCTGTGCTATGCAGCTGCTTTCCACTAGCTACCTATTTTACGTTTGGTAGTGTATATATGTCCATGCCACTCTCTCGCTTTGTCAGGCTCACCCTTCCCACTCCCCATACCCTCAAGTCCATTCTCTAGTAGGTCTGTGTCTTTATTCCTATCTTACCCCTAGGTTCTTCATAACATTTTTTTTCTTAAACTCCATATATATGTGTTAGCATACGGTATTTGTCTTTCTCTTTCTGACTTACTTCACTCTGTATGACAGACTCTAGGTCTATCCACCTCATTACAAATAGCTCAATTTCGTTTCTTTTTATGGCTGAGTAATATTCCATTGTATATATGTGCCACATCTTCTTTATCCATTCATCTGATGATGGACACCCAGGTTGTTTCCATCTCCTGGCTATTGTAAATAGAGTTGCAATGAACATCTAGGTACATGACTCTTTTTGAATTATGGTTTTCTCAGGGTATATGCCCAGTAGTGGGATTGCTGGGTCATATGGTAGTTCTATTTGTAGTTTCTTAAGGAACATCCATACTGTTCTCCATAGTGGCTGTATCAATTCACATTCCCACCAGCAGTGCAAGAGTGTTCCCTTTTCTCCACACCCTCTCCAGCATTTATTGTTTCTAGATTTTTTGATGATGGCCATTCTGACTGGTGTGAGATGATATCTCATTATAGTTTTGATTTGCATTTCTCTAATGATTAATGATGTTGAGCTTTGTTTCATGTGTTTGTTGGCAATCTGTATATCTTCTTTGGAGAAATGTCTATTTAGGTCTTCTGCCCATTTCTGGATTGGGTTGTTAGTTTTTTTATTATTGAGCTGCATGAGCTGCTTGTAAATTTTGAAGATTAATCCTTTGTCAGTTGCTTCATTTGCAAATATTTTCTCCCATTCTGAGGGTTGCCTTTTGGTCTTGTTTATGGTTTCCTTTGCTGTGCAAAAACTTTGTAGTTTCATTAGGTCCCATTTGTTTATTTTTCTTTCCATTTCTCTAGGAGGTGGGTCAAAAAGGATCTTGCTGTGATTTATGTCATAGAGTGTTCTGCCTATGTTTTCCTCTAAGAGTTTGATAGGTTCTGGCCTTACATTTAGGTCTTTGATCCATTTTGAGCTTATTTCTGTGTATGGTGTTAGGGAGTGGTCTAAACTCATACTTATACATGTACCTGTCCAGTTTTCCCAGCACCACTTATTGAAGAGGCTGTCCTTTCTCCACTGTACATTCCTGCCTCCTTTATCAAAGATAAGGTGACCATATGTGCGTGGGTTTATCTCTGGCCTTTCTATCCTGTTCCATTGATCTATCTTTCTGTTTTTGTGCCAGTACCATACTGTCTTGATTACCGTAGCTTTGTAGTATAGTCTGAAGTCAGGGAGCCTGATTCCTCCAGCTCCGTTTTTCGTTCTCAAGATTGCTTTGGCTATTCGGGGTCTTTTGTGTTTCCATACAAATTGTGAAATTTTTTGTTCTAGTTCTGTGAAAAATGCCAGTGGTAGTTTGATAGGGATTGCATTGAATCTGTAGATTGCTTTGGGGAGTAGAGTCATTTTCACAATGTTGATTCTTCCAATCCAAGAACATGGTATATCTCTCCATCTATTTGTATCATCTTTAATTTCTTTCATCAGTGTCTTATAATTTTCTGCATACAGGTCTTTTGTCTCCTTAGGTAGGTTTATTCCTAGATATTTTATTCTTTTTGTTGCAATGGTAAATGAGAGAGTTTTCTTGATTTCACTTTCAGATATTTCATCATAGTGTATAGGAATGCCAGAGATTTCTGTGTATTAATTTTGTATCCTGCTACTTTACCAAATTCATTGATTAGCTCTAGTAGTTTTCTGGTAGCATCTTTAGGATTCTTTATGTATAGTATCATGTCATCTGCAAACAGTGACGGCTTTACTTCTTCCTTTTCGATTTGGATTCCTTTTATTTCCTTTTCTTCTTTGATTGCTGTGGCTAAAACTTCAAAAACTATGTTGAATAAGAGTGGTGAGAATGGGCATCCTTGTCTTGTTCCTGATCTTAGCAGAAATGCTTTCAGTTTTTCACCATTGAGGATGATGTTGGCTGTGGGTTTGTCATATATGGCCTTTATTATGTTGAGGAAAGTTCCCTCTATGCCTACTTTCTGCAGGGTTTTTATCATAAATGGGTGTTGAATTTTGTCGAAAGCTTTCTCTGCAGCTATTGAGATGATCATATGGTTTTTCTCCTTCAATTTGTTAATATGGTTTATCACATTGATTTGCGTGTATTGAAGAATCCTTGCATTCCTGGAATAAACCCCACTTGATCATGGTGTATGATCCTTTTAATGTGCTGTTGGATTCTGTTTGGTAGTATTTTGTTGAGGATTTTTGCAGCTATGTTCTTCAGTGATATTGGCCTGTAGTTTTCTTTCTTTGTGACATCCTTGTCTGGTTTTGGTATCAAGGTGATGGTGGTCTCGTAGAATGAGTTTGGGCATGTTCCTCCCTCTGCTGTATTTTGGAAGAGTTTGAGAAGGATAGGTGTTAGCTCTTCTCTAAATATTTGATAGAATTCGCCTGTGAAGCCATCTGGTCCTGGGCTTTTGTTTGTTGGAAGATTTTTAATCACAGTTTCAATTTCAGTACTTGTGATCGGTCTGTTCATATTTTCTATTTCTTCCTGATTCCGTCTTGGCAGGTTGTGCATTTCTAAAAATTTGTCCATTTCTTCCAGGTTGTCCATTTTATTGGCATAGAGTTTTTTGTAGTAATCTCTCATGATCTTTTGTATTTCTGCAGTGTCAGTTATTACTTCTTTTTCATTTCTAATTCTATTGATTTGAGTCTTCTCCCTTTTTTTCTTGATGTGTCTGGCTAATGGGTTATCAATTTTGTTTATCTTCTCAAAGAACCAGCTTTTAGTTTTATTGATCTTTGCTATTGTTTCCTTCATTTCTGTTTCATTTATTTCTGATCGGATTTTTATGATTTCTTTCCTTCTCCTAACTTTGGGTTTTGTTTTTTGTTCTTTCTCTAATTGCTTTAGGTGCAAGGTTAGGTTGTTTATTTGAGATGTTTCCTGTTTCTTAAGGTAGGCTTGTATTGTTATAAACTTCCCTCTTAGAACTGCTTTTGCTGCATCCCATAGGTTTTGGATCGTCATGTCTCCATTGTCATTTCTTTCTAGGTATTTTCTGATTTCCTCTTTGATTTCTTCAGTGATCATTTCATTATTAAGTAGTGTATTGTTTAGCCTCCATGTGTTTGTATTTTTTACAGATCTTTTCCTGTAATTGATATCTAGTCTCATAGCATTGTGGTCGGAAAAGATACTTGATACAATTTCAATTTTCTTAAATTTACCAAGGCTTGATTTGTGACCCAAGATATGATCTATCCTGGAGAATGTTCCATGAGCACTTGAGAAAAATGTGTATTCTCTTGTTTTTGGATGGAGTGTCCTATAAATATGAATTAAGTCCATCTTGTTTAATGTATCATTTAAAGCTTGTGTTTCCTTATTTATTTTCATTTTGGATGATCTGTCCATTGGTGAAAGTGGAGTGTTAAAGTCCCCTACTATGAATGTGTTACTGTCGATTTCCCCTTTTATGGCTGTTAGTATTTGCCTTATGTATTGAGGTGCTCCTATGTTGGGTGCATAAATATTTACAATTGTTATATCTTCTTCTTGGATCAATCCCTTGATCATTACGTAGTGTCCTTCTTTGTCTCTTGTAATAGTCTTTATTTTAAAGTCTATTTTGTCTGATCTGAGAATTGCTACTCCAGCTTTCTTTTGATTTCCATTTGCATGAAATATCTTTTTCCATCCCCTTACTTTCAGTCTGTATGTGTCCCTTGGTCTGAAGTGGGTCTCTTGTAGACAGCAAATATATGGGTTTTGTTTTTATATCCATTCAGCCAATCTGTGTCTTTTGGTGGGAGCATTTAGTCCATTTACTTTTAAGGTAACTATCAATATGTATGTTCCTATTCCCATTTTCTTAATTGTTTTGGGTTCATTATTGTAGGTCTTTTCCTTCTCTTGTATTTCTTGCCTAGAGAAGTTCATTTAGCAGTTGTTGTAGAGCTGGTTTGGTGATGCTGAACTCTGTCAGCTTTTGCTTGTCTGTAAAGGTTTTAATTTCTCCATCAAATCTGAATGAGATCCTTGCTGGGTAGAGTAATCTTGGTTGCAGGTTTTTCTCCTTCATCACTTTAAATATGTTCTGCCAGTCCCTTCTGGCTTGCAGAGTTTCTGCTGAAAGATCAGCTGTTAACCTTATGGGGATTCCCTTGTGTTTTATTTGTTGTTTTTCCCTTGCTGCTTTTAATATGTTTTTTTTGTATTTATTTTTTGGCAGTTTCATTAATATGTGACAGTTTGACAGTTTGATTAATATGTGTCTTGGCGTATTTCTCCTTGGATTTATCCTGCATGGGACTCTCTGTGCTTCCTGGACTTGATTAACTATTTCCTTTCCCATATTAGGGAAGTTTTCAACTATAATCTCTTCAAATATTTTCTCAGTCCCTTTCTTTTTCTCTTCTTCTTCTGGAACCCCTATAATTTGAATGTTGGTGCATTCAATGTTGTCCCAGAGGTCTCTGAGACTGTCCTCAGTTCTTTTCATTCTTTTTTCTTTATTCTGCTCTGCAATAGGTATTTCCACTATTTTATCTTCCAGGCCACTTATCCGTTCTTCTGCCTCAGTTATTCTGCTATTGATCCCATCTAGAGTATTTTTAATTTCATTTATTGTGTTGTTCATCATTGTTTGTTTCATCTTTAGTTCTTGTAGTTCCTTGTTAAATGTTTCTTGCATTTTGTCTATTCTATTTCCAAGATTTTGGATCATCTTTACTATCATTATTCTGAATTCTTTTTCAGGTAGACTGCCTATTTCCTCTTCATTTGTTAGGTCTGGTGGGTTTTTATCTTGCTCCTTCATCTGCTGTGTGTTTTTCTGTCTTCTCATTTTGCTTATCTTACTGTGCTTGGGGTCTCCTTTTTGCAGGCTGCAGGTTCGTAGTTCCCGTTGTTTTTGGTGTCTGTCCCCAGTGGCTAAGGTTGGTTCAGTGGGTTGTGTAGGCTTCTTGGTGGAGGGGACTAGTGCCTGTGTTCTGGTGGATGAGGCTGGATCTTGTCTTTCTGGTGGAGAGGTCCAAGTCTGGTGGTGTGTTTTTGGGTGTCTGTGGCCTTATTATGATTTTAGGCAGCCTGTCTGCTAATGTGTGGGGTTGTGTTCCTGTGTTGCTAGTTGTTTGGCATAGGATGTCCAGCACTGTAGCTTGCTGGTCGTTAAGTGAAGCTGGGTGCTGGTGTTGAGATGGAGATCTCTGGGAGATTTTCACCGTTTGATATTATGTGGAGCTGGGAGGTCTCTTGTGGACCAGTGTCCTGAAGTTGGCTCTCCCACCTCAGAGGCACAGCACTGACTCCTGGCTGTAGCACCAAGAGCCTTTCATCCACACGGCTCAGAATAAAAGGGAGAAAAAGTAGAAAGAAAGAATTAGTAGAAGTAGAAAGAAAAAAAGAAAGAAAGAAGAAAGAAAGGAGGGAGAGAGGGAGGGAGGGAGGGAGGGAGGAAGTAAGGAAGGAAGAAAGGAGGGAAGGAAGGAAAAAAGAAAGAAAGAAGATAAAGTAAAATAAAATAAAGTAAGATAAAATATAATAAAGTTATTAAAATAAAAAATAATTATTAAGAAAAAAAAGAAAAAAATTTAAACAAAAACAGAAACAAACAAACAAAAAAACGGACAGATAGAACCCTAGGGCACACGGTGGAAGCAAAGCTATACAGACAAAATCTCATACAGGAGCATACACATACACACTCACAAAAAGAGGAAAAGGGGAAAAAAATCATAAATCTTGCTCTCAAAGTCCACCTCCTCAATTTGGGATGATTTGTTGTCTATTCATGTATTCCACAGATGCAGGGTACATCAAGTTGACTGTGGAGCTTTAATCCTGCTGCTCCTGAGGCTGCTGGGAGAGCTTTCCCTTTCTCTTCTTTGTTCTCACAGCTCACAGGGGCTCAACTTTGGATTTGGCCCTGCCTCTGCGTGTAGGTCGCTGGAGGGCGTCTGTTCTTCACTCAGACAGGACGGGGTTAAAGGAGCCGCTGATGCGGTGGCTCTGGCTCACTCAGGCCGGGGCAGGGGGTGGGGTGGGGTGGGGTGGGGACTGAGGGGCACGCAGTGCGGGGCTAGCCTGCGGTGGCAGAGTCAGTCGTGACGTTGCACCAGCCTGAGGCGTGCCGTGCGTTCTTCCCACGGAGTGGTCCCTGGATCCCTGGACCCTGGCAGTGGTGGGCTGCACAGGCTCCCTGGAAGGGGGTGTGGATAGTGGCCTGTGCTCGCACACAGGCTTCTTGGTGGCGGCAGCAGCAGCCTTAGCGTCCCATGCCCGTCTCTGGGGTCCGCACTTTTAGCCGCGGCTCGCGCCCGTCTCTGGAACTCCTTTAAGCAGCACTCTTAATCCCGTCTCCTTGCGCACCAGGAATCAAAGAGGGAAGAAAAAGTCTCTTGCCTCTTCGGCAGGTCCAGACTTTTCCCTGGACTCCCTCCCGGCTAGCCGTGGTGCACTAACCCCCTGCAGGCTGTGTTCACGCTGTCAACCCTAGTCCTCTCCCTGTGCTCCGTTGGAAGCCGGAGCCTCAGCTCCTAACCCCGCCCGCCCCGGCGGGTGAGCAGACAAGCCTCTCGGCCTGGTGAGTGCTGGTCGGCACTGATCCTCTGTGCAGGAATCTCTCCGCTTTGCCCTCCGCACCCCTGTTGCTGTGCTCTCCTCCGTGGATCCGAAGCTCCCTTCCTCCACCACCCGCAGTCTTTGCCCTCGAAAGGGCTTCCTAGTGTGTGGAAACCTTTCCTCCTTCACAGCTCCCTCCCACTGGTGCAGGTCCCGTCCCTATCCTTTTGTCTCTGTTTATTCCTTTTTCTTTTGCCCTATCCAGGTACGTGGGGACTTTCTTGCCTTTTGGGAGGTCTGAGGTCTTCTGCCAGCATTCAGTAGGTGTTCTGTAGGAGTTGTTCCACGTGTAGACGTATTTCTGCTGTATCTGTGGGGAGGCAGGTGATCTCTGCATCTTACTCTTCCATCATCTTCCCAGAAGCCTCCCTGTGCCACCTTTTTTTTTTTTTTTTTTTTTTTTTTGCCGTACGCGGGACTCTCACTGCTGTGGCCTCTCCCGTTGCGCAGCACAGGCTCCGGACACGCAGGTCCAGCGGCCGTGGCTCACGGGCCTAGCCGCTCCGTGGCATGTGGGATCCTCCCAGGCCGGGGTACAAACCCATGTCCCCTGCACTGGCAGGCGGACTGTCAACCACTGCGCCACCAGGGAAGCCCCCCTGTGCCACCTTTTGAACTGCAGCCTCTCCCAAAGGTTTACGACAAATATCCTTAGCAGCAGGCAGGATCAACTCTTCACCAACAGTAAAGGGCTTCTTAGCTTTAGCAATGCAGTTAGCCACTAAGAATGATGCTCTTAGTGCAGACACTTTTGATGAAGTGGTGGCCTTCAATAATTGCTTCTGTTCTTCGTGTTCATGGTTTTTTTTCTTTTGAAAAACTCTAAAGGCTTGTCTTTTAATGCAGGGTGCTTGGTCTCCATGTGGTGAAGCAGTTTTGAAGGTTTCATGGTTTCGTTGGATAGCCAGTCACCACATAATTATACAAAGTGGGCTTGGAGAATGTGAATCACCTGTTGCAATGAAACTATAGTTTAAGTAGGACTTGGTATTTTCTTTTAAATGCAGCTGTCTTTTTGTTGGCAGTCTTAGAGTATTCTGCTCTCTCATCATTGGTCTTTCCCCCTTTCAAAGACGCTCTCCAGCAATGTTTGTTTTTTACTCCTTTTGGCTAGGGTTAGCTGTGGCTTACCAAAACTGTGACTGAGACAAGTGCGCAGTGCAGGAAAGAGGTGCAAATGGAAGTGGTAAATAAAATAATGTGTGGGCCACATGTGGACTAAAATGTGTCGGATTCTGACTTGAAGCCTGCCACCAGATGCGGCTGTACAATTGAAGTACATCAACTCAC
This sequence comes from Aethalodelphis obliquidens, assembly GCF_003676395.1. Lineage (NCBI taxonomy): Eukaryota > Metazoa > Chordata > Mammalia > Artiodactyla > Delphinidae > Aethalodelphis > Aethalodelphis obliquidens. The sequence continues at coordinate 8,395,588 of NW_020838014.1, read as the reverse complement.
TTGCCACTATAAAGCCTGCCTCCAGATGCAGCTTAATTGTCATTCACCCCTCACTGATAGGGTTTTGATATGAGTGTGCAAGCAATTGATTTATTATGGTCTCTGTGCAGTCAAACCTCTCTGCTAATGATAATCTGTATTTGCAGCCGCTCCCCAGTGCTAGCATCACCACCCCAGCTCCACCTCAGATCATGAGGCAGTAGATTCTCATAAGGAGCACGCAGCCTACATCCCTCACACGTGTAGTTCACAGTAGGGTTCCCACTCCTATGAGAACCTAATGCTGCCACTGATCTGACAGGAGGCAGAGCTCAAGTGGTAATGTGAGCAATGGGGAGCAGCTGTAAATACAAATGAAGCTTCATTCGCTCACCCACTGCTCACCTCCTCCTGTGCAGCCCGGTTCCTAACAGGCCACGGAGCAGTATCGGTTCCTGGCCTGGGGGTTGGGGACCCCTGGCCTAAGGTACAAAAACAAGCAATGGAAGACCCTGCCCTTCGTGAATTTCAAAAAGATTGGAAATACAGAATATAAACCCATTAAAAAGATTTAAAGATACTTAAAAATACCATAAAAAACAAGAGGAAAATCTCCAATGAAGAAATGACTGGGTTCTAAAAAGTTTAATCAATTTTAATCAATTACTGAAAATCAGAATACATATTCCCATAGGAACAATGTCATTTTCCATGGTTAATGCACTGGAAATGTAAAAAGCAATTGAAGCACAAAAGAAAATCAGTTAAAATTCTGGATCAGTAGGAATGGAAGTTTTGTGGTAATGGCTCATTCACATTAAGAAGAACAGCACTCATATCTGATGAGTCTCTGGGGGCTCTTGTCCTCCCATTCACTCTTCAGGCACAGGGTCCTTCTTGTGGCCTGCACATCAGAGATAGTTGAGACTTGTCCTAGGGTGAGGACAGGGGAGATCATGAGAAGAAGATGATTCTAGGTATGGTTCAGAGGTAGAATGACTGTAATGATGGATGTGGAGCAGAGGTGTCATACAGAGAGTTTTCTTGTGCACTTTACCAGCCAATATCCACCTCCAGAGGTAAACATTGTTTTTATTTCTATCACCATAGATTCCTTTGTTTTTGTTTTTTATTACTGAGATATAATTGACATGTAACATATTAGTTTCAGGTGTATAACGCTTGTATATATGAATACGCTGTTCATGTATTGTGAGATGACCACCACAATAAATCTAGTTAACATTTGATGATTTTATTTGTTCTCAAACTTCATATAAATAGAATTATATAGTACGTACTCTCCGTGCTTGGACTCACTATACAATATAGTATTTTTAAGATTTATCCAAGTAGTTACATGATCAGTAGGCTGCTCTTTTTAATTATATGAATATATAATTTGTTTATCCATTCTCCTATTGATGAACATTTGGGTTATTTCCACTTTTTGGTGTTATGAAGAAGATGTTTTATTCTTGAACAAGTCTTTTTTTGGACATCTGCTCTCATTTTTCTTTTGTGCCTAAGAGTAGAATTGCTGGGTCATAGGGTAGGTATATGTTTAACTTTAGTTGAAACTGCCAGAGGTTGTGCCATTTTATAAAATCACCAGTTATATATATAAATTCCTGTAGCTCCATAGCCTCTCAACACTTGGTACTGTTAGCCATTCTTGTAGGTGTGTGGTGTTATCTCACGGTGTTTTTAACTTGAATTTCCCTGATGACTGATGATGTTGAACCTCTTTCTATTTAATTTCTTGGCCATTTGTACATCTGCTTCGCAAAGTGTTTGTGAAAATGTTTTGCCTGATTTTTTTTTTTTTTTTTTTTTGCCATTTTGGAACCCATTTATATTGTCAGTGTTACTCTGGGCTTCATTCAGCCCCACACCAGCCTCTGAGATTGCATCAGACATTCTGAACATTCATGGCTTCCTTGGGCCAAGTGTAGCTGTCCAGCGTAAAGGAGTCATAGTCTGGAGTATAGACCAGGGATCTTACAAAAGCCTCCTTGTCCTTGGGCTCTGGGTAGTAGGAGGCCAGGTTGTGTTTGTAGGCGAAGTCGAGGACTTTGATGGCGATTCTCAGAGACACGTCTCGGATGGTGCTGAGTGGGGGGTACAGTCTCCCCTGTGACAGATGCTGCTCAGAGACCTCTTGGGCGATTTGCTCGGTGACCCGGTAGCACTTCTCAGCCGTGCACTCGGCCTTGCTGGTGGGGTTGCTCAGGGCAAAGATGATGGGGCGCTCGTGGAAGGAGGCCATGTCCCTCAGGATCTGCTCCGTGAAGGCTCCTGCGATGGCGGCAACACCTATGATGGCCGTGGGCTTCACCAGCCTCACCACCTCCTCCAGGGAGTTCACTTCAGGGTGGTCCTGGGCAAACATCTCCTTCTCATGGTTCAGGTGGCTCCTCCCCTTGACAATGAGCCCCTTGGAGTCCACCATCCAGATCTTCCTTGTGGCCTCTGCCTTGGGTACGCCTTCTTTCTCTAGGGCCATGACAAGGAGGTGGGCGATGCCCATGGCTGCTTCACCAGCACCTTGGAAAACAAACACGTGATTGGAGAGCTTGTTCTTGGTGATTCGCAGAGCAGCCAGGATCCCTGCCACGGCGACGGAGGCTGTGCCTTGGATGTCATCGTTGAACATGCAGTACTTGTTGCGGTATTTGTTGAGAAGGCGGAAGGCATTGGCATTGGCAAAGTCTTCAAACTGGATGAGGCAGTTTATTCCAAACTTGTCCGTCACGGCCTGCATGAACTCGTCCAGAAGGTCGTCGTACTCCTGCCCACGCACGCGCCGGTGCTTCAGGCCAATGTACAGAGGGTCCCTGAGCAGCTCCTTAATATTATCTTCTGGCCAAGAGTTCAGCATTGTTGCAAGATGGCCCTTGTCATGAATGGTGATAAACAGCCCACGGGGCCTGCGGAAGGTCAGGCCGTAGTGCTGACAGGCCAGCCCCACGGTGGGCGTGTACACGATAGGCATGAATTTCTCCACGTCCGACGTCAGCACTCGGTAGAAGAGCTTCTCGTTCCGGTCTTGGAGCGTCATGAGGATGATGTACTTGTCCAGGTCACTCTGCTGCCGCTCGTAGTATCTCATAATCCGGAGGAGCTGGACGTCCTGGCTCAGGAAGCAGGGGGGTATTAGGCCATGGATCCCAAGCTGCAGCCTTTCCTCAAGGGTAAAGGCCATGCCCTCCTGTCCTCCCTCCGGTGCACTCAGTCCAGTGACCGTCTGGTCTCCTTCCCGGTGGCACAGACTGTGTCAAACTCTTTCTGCCTCTGCGTGGGGCCCATTCCGGATACCTCTGACTCGTGTTGTGTTGGGAATGAAAGTGGCCCAGACCGAGAGGCTTGTCGGCTCACCCGCCAGGGCGGGCGGGGCTGGGAGTTGAGGCTCGGGCTTCAGTCGGAGCACCGGCCGGGAGGGAGTCCGGGGAAAAGTCTGGAGCTGCCGAAAAGGCAAGAGACTTTGTCTTCCCTCTTTGTTTCCTGGTGCGCGAGGAGACGGGATTAAGAGCGCTGCTTAAAGGAGCTCCAGAGACGGGCGCGAGCCGCGGCTAAAAGCGCGGACCACAGAGCCGGGCATGAGACGCTAAGGCCGCTGCTGCCGCCACCAAGAAGCCCGTGTGCGAGCACAGGTCACTATCCACACCCCGCTTCCAGAGAGCCTGTGCAGCCCGCCATTGCCAGGGCCCCGAGATACAGGAACAACTCCTTGCCTGATTTTTAAAAGCTGAGTGGTTTTATTATTAAGTTGTAAGAGTTCTTGTACAGTCCGGTTACAAATCCTTTGCAAATATATGTATTTCAAATATTTTCTCCCAGTCTGTGACTTAACTGATCACTTTCTTAATGGTGTTTTTTGATGAGCAGAAGTTTTAAATTTGGATGAAATCTACTTTATCATTTTTTCCTTTATGGTTAATACCTTTTGCTCTTATTTAAGAAATCTTTGCCTACTCTGAGCTCATATAGTCTCCTGTGTTTCCAGCTAGAAGATTTATATTTTAGATTTCACATGTAGATCTGCAATCCATTTAAAATTAATTTTTTGTGAATGGTATGAGTGTAAGAGTCAAGGTTTTTTTTTTTCTATTTGAATGCTGTGTTCTTCCAACACCATTTATTCTAAGACCTTTCTTTCCGCTAGAATTGCATTGGTGTGTTTTTCATTGGTCAAGTAACAATATATGTGTGAGCCTATATCTGGACTCTATTCTGTTCCACTGATCTATTTGTTTATCCTTATGCCTATACCACAGTGTATTAATTACTTACCTTGAGAGTAAAATTTGAAAATTGGTAGTATAAATCCTCCATCTTTATGCTTATTTTAAAGATGATTTTGATGATTCTAGGTTTCTTTGCAATTACATTTAAATTTTTAAATTAGCCTATTAATTTCTACAAAAAAAAGTCTGCTGGGATTTTGATTAGGATTGCATTGAATGTATAGACCAACTGGAAAGAAGTGACATTGTAACAATTAAATCTTCCTCTGTGAAATAGGCTCTTTCTTCTTTCATTAGGTCTTCTTTGATTTCTCCTGTCTTAAAATTTTCACTGTAGAACGCTATGCATTTTATTTAGTCCTGTGTACTTTATTATTTTTTAAATCCAATTCTAAATGGTATTATTTTTACATTTTCATATTTCAATTGTTTGCTGCAAGTATAAAGAAATACAGCTGATATTTGTATATTGACTTTGTATCACATGGCCTTGCTTAATTCACCTATTACTTCTAGTAGTTTATAGGTTCCTTGGATATTCTATGTATACAATTGTGTCATTTATGAATAAAGATTGTTCTATTTCCTTTGCAATTTAAAAAAATTTTTTTCTCTTCTTATTATACTGACAGGAACTCCAATACAATGTTGAATAGAAGTGGTGATAACAGATACCTTTGTCTTGTTAGGGTGAAGCATTCACTATTTCACCATCAAGTGTGATATTATTTGTATGTTTTAGGTAAATAATCTTATCAAATTGAGGAAATTTCTCTCTGTTCTTAGCCAACTAATAGTTTTTATTATGAAATAGTTTTTAATATGGGTTTTGAATCTTATAAAATGTTGTTTCTGTATCTTTTAAGATGATCACATTGTTAAAATTATATTGTATGACTTTTTAAGTGTTAAGCCAGCTATGTCTTTTTGGAATAAACTCACAAGACCATGATGTGTATAGTTCTTACATAATATTGTATTTGATTGTTAGTGTTTCATTAGGAATTTTTTTTTCCATCTGTATTTTTAAGGGATATTACTCTGTAATTTTTTTTTCTTGTAATGCCCTTGATGGATTTTGGTATCAAGGTTATGCTGGCCTCTCTGAAAGATTTTGTGTACAATTGTTAATATTTTCCTCTAATAGTTTGGTAGCATTTACCAGGGTAGCCATCTGGATCTGGTGTTTTTGTTGTTGGAATGTTATAAATTATGGATTTAATTTCATTAAAAGATACAGGATTATTCAAAATTTCTGTAAGTTGTGTTTTTATTGACATAAAGTTATTTATGAATCCTCATTTTATTTTTTTAATGTGTGTAGCATCTATGGTGATGTTGCCTCTGTCATTCTTGATATTAGGTATATCTGTTTTCTCTCTCACTCTTTTCCTTGAACAATTCTGTCAATTTTATTAATCTTTTTAAAGAACCGTCTTTTGGCTTCATTGACTTTCTCTGATTTTTGTTTTTTAAAAAAAATATTTATTTATTTATTTGGCTGCACCAGGTCTTAGTTGCAGCACACGGGATCTAGTTCCCTGACCAGGAATCAAACCCAGGCCCCCTGCATTGAGAGCACTGAGTCTTAACTGCTGGACCACCAGGGAAGTCCTGACTTTCTCTGTTTTATATCTGTTTTCTATTTCATTAATTTCTGATTTTATTTCTTTCTACCTTCTCTTTTTTGTAGCTTGTTGATGTAGATACTTAATTCATCAAATTTCCATCTAAGAGCTACTATAGCTGCATTTCACAAATTTTGATATGCTGTATTTTCATTACTGTTACTTTCAAAACATTTTTAATTTCTATTGTAATTTCGTCTTTGATGAAGGATTATTTAGAAATAAGTTACTTAATTTCCAGATAATTTGGGATTTTCTAGATATGTAACCAAGCAGGCCCCTATGGGTCCTTCCCCTGACAGGCCCCTCCCCCATAACCTCTGCTTTAGCTCCTCTGAAGTGCTTAGATGGTGCTTAGATGATAGTATCTGACGCACAGTTCCTGAGTTGTTTTACGGATGCTAAATCCCCCACCAAATGGAAGAAACTCAGTACTTGATGACCATGAGCACTAGCCTGCAGACCTACTGGAGCCTAAGGACTGATAATGTTAACCTCTGTGACATCAACCTGTTACCTCACCATCAACCAGAGAATTCTGCAGGAGCTCATCACATACCCTGGGATGCCCCTCCCTCACCTTGCCTTTAAAAATGCCTTGCTGAAACCCATTGGGGAGTTCAGGCTTGAGCACTAGTTGTCCCATGTTCATTACATGGTGCCTTAAAATAAATGCTGCACTTTCCTTCACCACAATCTGGTGTCAGTAGATTGGCTTTACTGCTCGCAGGCGAGTGGACCCAAGTTTTGGTTCCATAAAAGATCTTATTGCTATTGATTTCCAGTTTAATTTTTCTGTGGTTAAAGAACATATTTTGTATAATTGTAATCCTTTGAAATTGATTACTAGTTTTATGGTTCAGCATATATTTTGTTGAATGTTCCATATGCATTTGAAAAGATGGTGTAACCTACAGTTCTTAAGTATAGTTTTCTACAAGTGTGAATTAAGTTGCTTGGTATTGTTGCTCAAATGTTCTATATCCTTACTAATACTTTGTCTGCCTGTTCTATTGATTACTGAGGAGGTATGTTAAAATCTCTAACTCTGATTCTAGATTGGTCTTTCCCATACAGTTCTGTCAATTGTTTACTTCATAAATTTTGACGTTATTATATTATTAGGTGCATACACGTTTAGGATTATGTATTAGGTGCATACACACTTAGGATTATGTATTTCTTCTATGGAATTAATCTTCTAATTATTATTAATTTCCTTTTTTTCTCTGTTACTTCTTCCTTAACATATACTTTGACCATTAATAGTATAGCCACATTAGTTTTCATATGGTTACTGTTTTCATGGACTATCATTTCCCATGTTTTATTTCCAATTACTTATATTTAAATCAATTATATTTAAGTGTGTATCTTGTAGGCAAGATATTGTTGGGTCTTTTTAAAAAAATAGTCTGACAATCTTTTTCTTTTAAAGAGTGATTAGTCTATTTAAATTTATTGTGATTACTGATATGGTTAGCTTTAAGTATACCATATTTGTTTTTTAATTTTTACCATCTGTTACTTGTTTCTTTGTTCCTCCTTTCCAGCTTTCTTTAGCTTATTCAAGCATGTTTTAGTTCTCCATTTTCCCTCTTTTATTGTCTTTTTACATATATTTCCTATATATTTACTAATTACTCTAATGATTACAATATAGATCTTTAATTTATTAGTATCTGTCTTGAATTAGCACTCAATAGCTCCACAAACAACGTAAGAGCCTTACAACAGTATAATTATAATTTTATTTATCTTTTCTGAATTTTGTGTTATCATTGTCATATATGTTACTTTAACATGTTATGAACCCCATAATACATTGACAGTATTATTGTTTTAGACAGCAAATAGTGTTTTAAAAAGAATATGAAGTGAAAATTTTAAAAATACCATATCAAAATATTAAACTCCTGGGAATAAACCTAACAAAAATATACAAGTCCTCTATGCAGAAAGTGGGAAAAAATATTGGAAAAAATTAAAGAGACCTAAATTAATGGAGTGAGATACCATGTTTATGAGTTATGAATCAATATTACAAGTATGTCAGGTCACTGCAATTTAGTCTTCAGATTCAATGCAATGCCAGTCAAAATCTCAATGTGTAGAACTGTGTGTGTGTGTCTGTGTCTGTCTGTATGTGTGTAGCTGATTTTAAAATCTTAGCCAAGACACCTGAAAAAGAACAAAGCTCACCAAAGAAGATATACAGATGGCAAATAAGCATATGAAAAGATGTTCCACATCATATGTCATCAGGCAAATGCAAATTAAAGTGACAATGAGGTAACGCTACACACCTATGAGAATGGCCAGAAACCAAGAACACTGATGACACCAAATGCTGGCAAGGCTATTTGGTGCAACAGATACTCTTTCATTGCTGGTGGGAATGCAAAATGGTATAGCCACTTTGGAGGTTTCTTACAAACTATACATACTGTTACCATGCGTCCAACCCTCCAGCAATCCTGAGTCTTGGTATTTACCCAAAGGAGTTGAAAACTTATGTGCATTCATAAGTTTTGCACTCAGATTTCCATGCCCCTACCACAGCTTAACTGAGGTATAATTGACAAGTAAAATTATATATATTTAAAGTGTACACCACGATGACTTGCTACATTTATACATTGTGAAATGATTATCACAATCAAGTTAATTAACAGATCCATCACCTAACACAGTTACCTTTTGTGTGTGTGTGGTGAGAATGCTTAACATTTACTTCCTTAGCAAATTTCAAGTATCCAATACAGCATTATTAACTATAGTTACCATGCTGTACATTAGATCCTCAGAACTTATTCATCTTATAACTGAAAGTTTATACTCTTTGACCAACATCTTTTCATTTCCCTTACCTTCTAGCCCCTGGTAACCACCATTCTACTGTTTACATGAGCTCAACTTTTTTTTCCAGATTCCACATAAAATAATTCCACATCATACTATTTGTGATAGCATACAGTATTTGTTTTTCCCTTCTGATTTATTTCACCTTGCCTAATGGCTTCTAGGTTCATCTATGTTGTCACAAATGACAGGATTTCCTTTTTATGGTTGAGTAATATTCTATTGTATGTATGTATAATGCAGTTTCTTTATCCATGCATCTGTTGGCAGACATTTAGGCTATTTTCATATCTTGACTATCGTGAATAATGCTGTAATGAATATGGAGGTGCACATATCTCTTCCAGATACTGATTTTGCTTCCTTCAAATACATACTCAGAAGTGGGATTTCTGGATCTTATCACAGTTCTATTTTTAATTTCTTGAGGAACCTTCATACTGTTTTCCACAATAGCAGTACAAATTTACATTCCCACCAACAACGTACAAGAGTTCCCCTTTTCAACATCGTTGCCAACATTTGTTATTTCTTACATATATTTCTTTTGATAATAGCCATTCTAACAGGTGTGAGGTGATATCTCATTGTGGTTTTGATTTGCATTTCCCTGATGATTATTGATGTTGAGCACCTTTTTATGTACCTGTTGGCCATTTGTATATTTTCTTTGGAAAGATGTCTATTCGGGTCCTTTGCCCATTTTAAAAATCAGATTATTTGTTTTCTTGCTAGTGAGCTGCCTGAGTTTCTCATATATTTTAGATATTAACCCCTTATCAGATATATGATGCAAATATTTTCTCCCATTCTATAGGTTGTCTTTTCATTTTCTTGATTGTTTCCTTTTCTATACGGAAGCTTTTTGGTTGGATGTAGTCCCTCTTGTTTATTTTTGCTTTTGTTGCTTGTGCTTTTGGATCATCTAAAAAACATCATTGCCAATACCAATGTCAAGGAGTTTTCCCTATGTTTTCTCTTCTAAGAGTTTTATGGTTTCAGGTCTTACATTTCAGTCTTGAATCCATTTCAAGTTAGCTTTGTGAGTGGTGTAAGGTAGGGGTACAATTTCATTCTTTTGCAATGTGGATATCTAGTTTTCCCAACACCATTTGTTGAAGATACTGTCCTTTTCCCATTTTATGTTCTTGCACCGATGTCAAAGATTAGTTAACTGTATATGTATGGGTTTATTTCTAGCTCTCGACCCTCTTCCTTTGGTCTATGTGTCTGTTTTTATGCTAATATCATACTGCTTTGATTACTATAGGTTTTTAATGTAGTTTGAAATCAGGATGTGTAATGCCTCCAGCTCTGTTCTTTTTTCTCAAAGTTGTTTTGGGTCTTTGGAGTCTTTTGTGGACACAGACATTTACAGCAGTTTTATTTGTAATTTCCAGAACTTGGAAGCTACTTGGATGTCTTTCAGTAGGCGAATGGTGCATCTGGACAGCAAAGTATTATTCAGTGTTAAGAAGAAATCAGCTACCAAACCATGAAAAGGTATGGAGGAAACTCAAATGCAGCTTACTAAGTGATAGAAACTAAAATGGAAAGGCTACTATGATGGTTAATTTTATGTGTCAACTTGACTTACTTACTTACCTTGGAGTAAGGTATGCCCAGATAGCTGAGTGTGTCTGTGAGGGTGTTGCTAGATGAGATTTAGCATTTGAATTGGCAGACTGAGTAAAGAAGATCACCTTCACCAATGTGGGTGGGCATTATCCAATCCACTGAGGTCCTGAATAGAAAAAAAAGGTGAAGGAAGGGCAAATTTGGTCTCTACTTGAGCTGGGACATCCATCTTCTCTTGCCCTCACACATGGTCGCTCCTGGTTCTTGGGCTTTTGAACTGGACTATGACTTAAACCATTGGCTTCCCTGGTTCTCAGGCTTTCAAATTTTGCATTGGAACTATGCCACTGGCCTTCCTGTGCTCCAGCTTGCAGATGGCAGATCATGGGATTTCTCAGATTCTGTAATCAGTGAACCAATCCCTCATAATAATTCTCTTAATATATCTATATATCCTATTAGTTCTATTTCTCTGGGGAACCCTGACTAATACAGCGACATATATATGATTCCAGCTATATAACATTCTGGGAAATGCAAAACTGTGAAGATAGTAAAATGATCAGTGGTTGCCAGGGGTTTGAGGGGAGGGAGGGATGAATAGGTGAAACACAGAGGATTTTTAGGGCAGTGAAAATACCCTGTATCATACTATAATGGTGGATTCATGTTATTATATTTGTTCAAGCCCATAGAATATACAACACCAAGAGTGAGCCCTAATGTAAACTATGGACTTTGGGTGATAATGATGTTTCAATGTAGGTTCTTTGATTGTAACAGATGTACCATTCTGGTGGGGGATGTTGACGATTTGGTAGTCTGTGCATGTGTAGGGGCTGGGAGTACATGGGAAATCTCTGTACCTCTCAATTTAGCTGTGAAGCTAAAACTGCTCTAAAAAAATAAAGTCTAAAAAAATGGAATCTTAAAAAACATTTTTTTCAATAATTCTCTTCATTAAAAAAAAAACAAGATGGAAGACTAACTGTACTAAGCTACAATTGTGTTGTGTTGGTATAAGAATAATCAAATGGGGACTTTCCTGGTGGTCCAGCAGTTAAGACTCTGTGCTCCCAATGCAGGGGGCCTGGGTTCGATCCCTTGTCAGGAAACTAGATCCCACATGCCTCAACGAAGATTCTGTGTGCTGCAACTAAGACTGTGTGCAGCCAAGTAAATAAATAAAAATTCTTTAAGTAATAAAAAAAAATAGCCAAATGGATTAATAGGACACCATAGAGAATCCAGAAACTGGAATCTACACAGAAGCTACTAGAACTTACAAGTGATTAGCACGGTCACAGTATAAAAAAGGTCAACATACAAAAATCAACTTCCATTTCCGTATACTTGTAATAAACAATTGGAATCCAAAAGTTAAAAGCAGTACCAATAGCTCATCATAAATGAAACACTAGGTATAATTATAATAGGATATGCAGGATCTTTATTTTTAAAATCAAAAAACGTTGATGAAAGAAATCAGAGAAGACCTAAATGAATGGTGAGATGTACCCTTTTCATTGATGGAAAAATTCAATATAGTTAAGATGTCAATTCTCCCTAAGTTGATATAAAGATTTAATGCAATCCCAATTAAAATCCCAGCAGAATTTTTTGCAAATATAGAAAAGATGATTCTAAAATTCATATGGAAATGTGAAGAAGCTAAAGTAGACAAAACAATTTTGAAGGGCAAGAACCAGTTCGAAGACTCACATTACACATTAAGACATTAAGATATATCATAAAGCGACAGTAAAGAAGACGGTGGTATTGGTGAAAGGATAGACACGATCAGTGGAACAGAATAGACTCCAGAAATAGACCTTCATAAATTCAGTCTATTGATTTTTAATGAAGGTACAGAGGCAATTCAATGGAGAAAGGACAGTCTTTTGCACAAATGATCCTGGAAAAATTAGACATCCATATGCAAAAAAAAAAAAAAGTGAAACTTGACCTACATCTCACACTGTATAGAAAATGAATTCAAAATGGATAATAAACCTAAATGTGAGATGTAAAACTATAAAACTCTTAGAAGAAAATATAGGAGAAAATCTTCATGACCTTGGGTAGGGCAAAGATTTCTTGGATACAAAACCGAAAGCATAATCCATAGAACAAATTGATAAATTAGACTTTGTTAAAACTTCAAACTTTTCTCCTCAAAAGACAATAAGAGAATGAAAAGACAAGCCATGGACTGGGAGAAAAGTTTACTAATCATACATCTGACAAAGTTTACTAATCATACATGACATACATCATGTTTACCTAGAATATATAAAGAACTCTTAAAACATGAAAAAAAATACAACTTAAAAAAAGGGCGCAAAAGATTTGAACAGACACTTCACTTCAGGAGATATATGGATGACAAAAAACACATGACGAACCCATTAGTCATTATGGAAATGAAAATGAAAACCAAATGGGAAACTCTTGGACACCTATTGTAATGGTTAAAATTAAAAATAATGACAATACCCAGTGCTGGTAAGGATCTAAAGCAACTGGAACTCTCCTACATAGATTGTGAGAATGCAAATGTAATGATCATTCATGAAAATATTTTGATAGTTTCTAATAAAGTTAAACACATACCTACAATGTGACCCAGCAATTCTACTTTCTATGTATTTAGCCTAGAGAAATGAAAACACATGTCCACACAAAAACTTGTACACAAATGTTCATAGCAGTACTATTCATAACTGTCAAAAACTGAAGACAACCCAAAATGGTCCTTCAACAGATGGATAAACAATTGTGGTGTATTCATACAATGGAGTGCTACTCCTCAGTAAAAAGGAGTAAACTATTAATACACAAACAACATGGATGAATCTGAAATGCATTATGCTAAGTGAAAGGAGCCAGTCTCAAAAAGCTACATACCATATATTTCCATTTATGTGACATTCTGGAAAATATAAAACTAAAGTGATGGTGAAGAGATCAATGGTTTCTAGGAGTTAGGGGTGGGTTGAGAGACTGATTAAGGAGTATTAAAATTGTTCTTTACCCTGCTTGTGGTGGTAGTTATAGGAATCTGTGCATTCTTAAAACTCATAAAACAGTAAACCAAAAAAAAGAGTGAATTTGCTGTATGTAAACTTTAAAATAATTAATAGATAAATAAGTTGAGATATATTAGAAGTTGGACTCATCGTCTTGGGGCAAACTGGAAGTCTGCATAGCCTACAATTTTATGGCTGGTAGTACCAAAAATAAGATGGTTGGTATTTATCCTCTCTGACCCCATATATGCCAGTATCTTTTAATGGTTTTCTATGGTTCTGTTATGCATAACCGACTCATTCTCACTCTGAAAACACATTTATTTTACCTTTTAAACCATATACTAAAGGTCACAGTAACATGCAGTAACATTTTTACAGTTGGAAATTTTTAAAATCTAGAAGAATCAACAGAATAACTATTTGTACTAAAAACAGAGTTCAAAGAAGGGGCAGAATATAAGATCAACATATGCAAATTGATGTTTTTCCCATATACCAATTTAAAAAAGTAATAGAATAAAAGATCCCATTAACAATAGCAGGAAAAGCTAAACAGTTCCTAAGAATAAACAAAAAAGTAATATGCAAGACCTATTTGAAGAAAACAGTAAAACCTGACTAAAAGACATAAAATATGAATTGGATAAATATCTTGTTCCCAGATAGGGAATCTTAGTATTGTACAAATTATTGTTTGCCAGTCTCCCAACATTAATTGGCAATCCAATCAAAATTTCAGTTGAATTTTTTATGGACCTTGATAAGTTGATTCTCAATTTTATATTGAATACTGAAAAAGAAAATGCGTCAAAAAATTAAAAGGAAGACAAAAATTGAAAAGAAAAATTTAAAAACAAACATTATATTGATTGAAACAGTGTGGTATTGTGTAAAATGATAGCCTCATTTATATAAAATAATTCAGTTTGCAATTAAGATGCTGTTTCAAATCATTATAAGAAAAGATGAATTATCAATAAATGATGTCTATTATCTATTTGGGGAAAAAGTTAAAGTTATGTTCTGCCTTTGTACTGCATCAAATTCCAGAGATGGATATAAAAAACAAAACTAGAGAACTACTAGGAGAAAATATAAGAAAATATTTGTATAATCTGTGAGAAAAGGAAGACATTTATAAGTAAGAGACAAATACAAGAACACTGAAGGAAAAGTTTTACACATGCAAATTCAAAACTTCTGAATATAAATAATACTAAATAAGGAATTCAACAAAAGATTAAAATTCAAAATGTGTGAAGAGCTTCACACAACTATTTTAAAAATACAAGACAATAGAAAAATAAGAAAGGATATGAACAGGCCATTCAAAAAAGAAGGACCTAAAAATGGCCAATTAGTTTATAAAATGATCTTCAATCAGACATGTAACCAAAGAAATTTTAGGTAATGTGATATCTGTTTTTCTCATCAGATTGGAAACAAAACGAAACAAAAAGATTGGTCATATTCAGAATTGGAGAAGTGATGGAAGTGGGCATGCTCATCTACTGTGGGTGGAAGATAAATTAATTAAGCTTTCATGTGGAACAAGTTTATCAAAACTGTGAGTTCCTTTTACCACCAATTCCCTTCCAGGATTTCCTACAGAAATAGTTACACATGTGTATAAACAAAGATGTTTATTGTAGCATTGTTTGAGGTATAGCTTAGGTGCTGGATCCGGACTATGCGGACTCTACCCCCAACTACTTTTCTGACCTCAGGCAACTTAATATTTTTGTGGCTCAATTTTCTCATCTGTAAAATGAGGAATAGAATATTACTTACCCTGTGTCATTGTTGTGAGGAACAGAGAAAATAATATACATGTAAAGTGCTCAGCACATGGCCTGGCACAATGAGTTCAAGTTATCAGGTGGCATTAATAGTGAAAAATTTGAAATAACTTCATAAATGTTCATCAAGATGGGGAAGGACTCTATTATGGGACACCATACTATAGACCTATATATATATGTATATATATGTATATATATATGTATATTTTTAAAAATTCATTTTGAATGAGGTGAATTTATTGTACTGACATGGAAAGATTAGCAAAGAGTTTAACCAGCACAGCCCCTGTTTGGTTTCTGTAGCTCTTTTGGCAAAGGGTAGGGACAATCTAAGCAAGAACAGTTAAAGCTTTAGCTCACATTGAGTACATCACATCCACTTGCATTCCACTGACCAAAGCAAATCATATGGACCCGGCCTATTGGGAGGCACTGAAGTCATATTAGTTAAGGGCTGGATGTACAGTCATCTTACAGGGGAGAAAGTGAATAGTTGGGAACAGTAATACCATCTACCAAAACTGGCTATCCACGACCCCACGACCCCACCATTGAGTAGACATCCCACACTCTATGTGTGAGTGTGTGTTTTCTATTTACCTTCAGAATCTGTATCTATGGGCCACACATATGAGAAAAACACAATGGAACATTTCCCTGTGGATTCCCCGAGCAAATGAGGTTACAATGGGACCTCAACAATGAGAGATAATTCCTGATTTCTTGTGTCTCCACTGGTAAGAGGTAGATACTTAGGTGATCACCAGGCTCATTCCCAACTTAACTTTTTTGTTCCTTCACAATATCCTGGACATTCAAATTTGTGTTTAGTTCCTTGTAAAAACATATTTCATTTAATTTTAACAACACCATTATAGGGTAGCTATTTTATCCTCATTATAAATTATTGTGTATCATAGGCCTTCCAGAAGCACTCTCTTATTGTTAAAACTCTTTGATTATGAGTATTAATTGTGCATGCCAATTTTGAGTAGTTTGGGAGGATGGAGTTGGGAGAACTGCCTTGTATCAATGTTATAACAGTGTCTCAGGAATACATATCTATATAACAGGTGTGCTCATTTTTCAAACCTAAGACCCAGCTTTGTGGGGTTAGGGTATGAGATGGCTTTGGGCTCTTGTCAACCACAGCAGAAGGGGGTTCTTGGGATTGTAGCCTCTGGTAACAAGACCACATTGTCTAAATTTATCTCCATGTAGGCTGAGTCATGAGAAACATTTGGCTTCATGATTTTATTATTGAGATGTCCTATTACTTCTGTGGAAATATGTCACGAAGGTTAAATTCCAGAGTTGGAAAACTCAAAAGGCTTTGGGGATTAGCTAGGTGGACTGCATAAACACTATACTACTGCTGGGTGGAGAACAGAAAGAGTGAAATTACATGTGACTAATTTGATGGTAAGGCATGACAGTCAAAAAGCATTTAACTAAGAAGGAAAACAAACACAGTCCTGTCAACAAAAGATCTATGGGCAAAGTTTGGTTCATGGGTCAAGTTTACAATCTCTGAAATTATGCCCTTACCTTTGCCAGTAAGGGCTAGTAGCAAATAGTAAAACACATGAGGAAGTCCAATGCCATGATCTTTAGTCAGAAGACTCTTCAAATGAGAGAATTTGCACCCAAAGAAATAGAGAAAAAGAATTCTCTAAAGAGAGTTTAAAATAAATTTATTTAAAATCCTCAGGACTTCCCTGGTGGTGCAGTGGTTAAGACTCCGTGCTCCCAATGCAGGGGGCCCAGGTTCAATCCCTGGTCAGGCAGCTGGATCCCACATGCATGCCACAACTAAGAGTTTGCAGGCTGCAAATAAGGAGACTGCCTGCCGCAACTAAGACCCAGTGCAACCAAACAAAGAAATATTTTTAAAAAATAAAAATAAAATTCTCAAGGAAGGGAAGATGCTACTTTGAATACACCACAGCTCCACACCAGTCTTATCCCAACTCAGTTTTCATAAGTCAACATCTGTAGGTTCCGGCAGATAGTGGAGACCTCAGGATCAGTTTGAGGGCTGACTGAAAGAGCAGGTACGGGTCTTCCTCACCTTCTGGCTAAATCAATGTTTCTCAAACTTTACTATGCATCAGAATTACTTGGAGGGCTTACTAAAACACAGATGACTGGTGACCAGAACTTCTGATTCAGTAAGTCTGGGATGGGGTCTGAGAATTTCTATCAAGTTCCAGATGATGCTGGTGTTTCTGGATCAAGAACCAAATTCTGAGAAACACTGGGGCAGGCAACAGTCTGGAGACCAGTACTGGAGATCCCTAATAAAAGGCAGTGTGAGGAAAGAGGTAGCTGACTCTTGGAACCATAATAGTGCTTCCCATATCTCCAAAAATAAAGAATTAAAACCAACCAGAATATGGGGAACAAATCTCCTATACAGAAAAATTCCACATTTATGTATGTATTGCCTTCTCAAGGAGGTGGAGCATAACTCCAGGCCTGAGATTGCTTATCCTTCGAAAGGCCACCTTGCATCTTTGGCCAATGGCTGGTGTCTGGGAATTTGGATTTGGGGAGGGTTCTTACCACCCTAACTGATAAGAGTTTGCTGTGCCTACGCTGTGCCTACACTGTGTTACCGTGTGGTTTATACTGAACACCTGCTCTCCTTCTGGGAGTCTGGAATTTGATATGTGCTGACAGAGGGTGCCTGTGTGACTAGCCCTCATTACAGACCTTGGGCACAGAGTGGAAAGATGTGAAAGTCTTCTGACTATTTCTACTTTCTTAGAGAAAAAAGAAGCAAGGTTTAGTGTTCATGAATTTAAGACGTCAAATGAGCATAGTGATATTTTTCTCTTGCCATATTTGTGTTTTAGTGCAGGCACATAACCAAAGGTAATGTTTAGCCAAGCAAGTATGGAGGAAAGGGCAAAGGAATTGAGAGTGCATGGTAGGGTATGATTATAATGTTGGGCCATGGCTTATAGACCAGGTGGGCTAGGAAGTGAAGATAGAGCAGGTTGATGGAGGGCATGAAGTGGAGTCAAAAAACTGTGGAGGGGCTTCCCTGGTGGTGCAGTGGTTGAGAGTCCACCTGCCGATGCAGGGGACACGGGTTCATGCCCCGGTCTGGGAAGATCCCACATGCCGCAGAGTGGCTGGGCCCGTGAGCCATGGCCGCTGAGCCTGCGCCTCCGGAGCCTGTGCTCCGCAACGGGAGAGGCCACAACAGTGAGAGGCCCGCGTACCACAAAAAAGAAAAAAATAACAAAGAAACTGTGGAGTTAGAGTAATGGAGTGAATGTGCTGAAAAGATAAGAGACGGTTTTGGAGAGTGGGTTGCTTGAAATCCAGATTTTAGTGGTAATGACATAGGTAGATTATAAAATCATTGGAATGAGAAGGTTACTGAAGGGAGAGGCCAGGTGGTAAAGGCCTACCTCAACACTCATACTCATTCTCCCGTCCTCCTTAATAACAAGAGCCTTGATTTTACCTGGACACACTGCCTCTCTGTATAAAGACACATTTCCTAGGCTCCCTGGTAGCTAGATATATGTGACTAAATACTTACAATGAGATCTAAGTGGAAATGTTATATGGAACTTCTAGTAATTTTCCTTAAAAGAAAAGGGGTGTGGGCTTCTATATTTCTCTTTCCCTCTGTGTAGAATGTCCATATAATGGCTGGAGCTCCAGCAGCCATCTTGGACCATAAGGTAGAAGCCATATGCTGATAGTGGAGCAGAAAGAGATGCTGTGGAGCTGTTACACCATTTCAGGACTATCTTCCTCTAGAGTTTTTCGTATGAGAGGGAAATAAACTTAAACCTTGTTTAATCCATTGTTACTTTGGGTTTTTCTATTATATGCACTGGAATCTAATCCTAACTAATACATTGGGTTGGTGAAAGTATTACCTACACAGATGTGAACTACAGAATAATGCTGCACATCCATGTTCATGGCAGCATTATTCACAACAGCCAAAACATGGAAACAACCTGAGTGTCTATCAGTGGAGAAATAGATAAAGAATATGTGGTGTATATACACAATGGTATATTATTCAGCAAAGAAATGAAGGAAATCCTGCCTTTGCAGCAACATGGATGGACCTTGAAGGCATTATGCTAAGTGAAATAAGTAAGACAGAGAAAGAGAAATATTGTATGATCTCACTTCTATGTGGAATCTAAAAAACAGAACAAAGCACCTGAACTCATTGATGCACAGAACAGATTGGTGGTCGGCAGAGGCGGGGGGTGGGCAAAATGGGTGAAGGGGGTCAAAAGGTAAATACTTCCAGTTATAAGATAAACAAGTCCTGGGGATATAATGTACAGCATGGTGACTACAGTTAACAATACTGTACTGTATATTTGAAAGTTGCTAAGAGAGTAGATCTTTAAAGTTCTCATCATAAGAAAAAAATTTGTTAACTATTTGTGGCCATAGATGTAAACTAGATTTACTGTGGTGATCATTTCATAATATATATAGAAATCATTATATTGTACACCTGAAACTAATATAATGTTATATGTCAATTATATATCAATAAAAAAATTGAGATTTACAAAACTGCTGAAAAAATTAACTACAGGAGTAGTTATATATAGAGAGAGGGGGAAAGCTTGGTGCTAAAATCTTCACTGAATGAAGAGGAGTAAACGGGAGGTCCGTAAATAATTTCAAACAGGAGAGGTAGTGGGTGCTTTAAAGAAGCTGGGGAATTTGAGAAAGCAGGGAGAAACAGCAATGAGGACCAAGGCAGCAAGGAGGATCGAGGAAGACACGCACCCCACCTTCGTTCCCGCACTAAAATATTGCCGTTTAACATCCTGTGTTTGACTGAGGAAATAAGATATGGATAGGACATGTCACTTGTGTTTCAAACCAAACAATATTAGCGATGACATACTGACTCAGAGCAATGATCTATCCCAGAATATTTTCTGGAAGAACATGCTTGCCCCACAGACATTTCAAAATGTTAAGCATCCCATAATCTTCTTAATCACTTTTTAATAAAATAGTGAAGTATTATTCACCATTTTATTTACTCCTTTAAAAACTCATCCATACTTTTATCTCCCATGTTTAACTTATTCATGTAATTAATCATTAATTTACTGAGGTCTTACTGTGTTTCAGGTACTATATTAGGCACTAGGAACATACAGATTAATTACAAAGTATCTTCATCAAAAGAGTTTACTATTTCAAGGAGGAACTAGGTGAGAGAAACAATTGATATTCTATAGTGTGACAATGATAGTCGCCAAATATAATTGAGCAATATACCAGGTGTGGTGTGAAGCATAAAGATAGGTCACCTATTTCATCCTGGAGATTTCTGGAATAGGTAACAGATTACGTGAATCTTGAAGGTGAAATAGGTTGGGCAAGTGGAAAATGTAACAAGAGGAGGGAACAGCATGAGAATGTGTGTAGAAGCATGGAAAAACACAGCACTTTGGGAAATTCCAAGTAGACAGCCTGGAGGATGTTTGTATAGTATTATACATTATATTACTACTGACAAAAGTAACCATGCACAGATCCAGTATTGAGTAAAATTATCTCATTTATGAATGTACTTGTTATTAATATACCATACATTTTGCTAGTGGAGACTATTGGCTTAATGTGCTCAGCTATAAGAAAGAACTTACCTAAGTATTTCAAGAAAATGTGTCTTTTGACCTCATATTACCATTTTCTCCTCTCTACAACTGTAGTCTATACTTATTCAACAAAGGAACAAAATTGCTATAGTAAGTAATAGTATGCTTTATTAGAAGAACTTAATTTGTAGAGTAATCAAGGGAAAAGATAGTAATTTAAATGAATGGTACTATCCAATATTCTTCCTCCTCTGAGAAAATTCCACTAGACTAAGCCTCTGGGTCAAATCCTGAACCAAAAGAATACTTTTTTTAAAAAATAATTTTAAAATTTTAGAATAGTTTTAGATTTAAGAAAAATTGGGAAGATAGTACAGAGTTCCTGTATATCCCACACACAATTTATTTTATTGGTAACATCTTACATTACAGTGCTACATTTGTCACAACCAATAAACCATTCAGTACATTGTTATTAACTAGAATCCATACTTTATTAATATTTCTTCCATTTTTACTTAATGTCTTTCTATGTTCCAAGATCCCATCCAAGATACATTACATTTAGACATCAGGTCTCCTTAGGCTCCTCTGTACTATGACAATTTCTCAGATCTTCCTTTTTTTTGATGAGCTTCAGTTTTGAGATGGTCAGGTATTTTGTAAGATATTCCTGAATCTGGGTTTGTCAGATTTTTTCTTCATGGTTAGACTGGGTTATGGTTTTAGGGAGGAAGACCACAGAGGCAAAGTACCCTTCTCATCACATCATATCAAGAGTACATACTATCCACATGACTTTACTGTTGATGTTAATCTTGATCACCCAGCCGAGGTAGTGTTTGTCAGATTTCTCCACTGTAAAGTTATTTTTCTCCCTTTACCGCTCTTTGGAAGGAAGTCACTCTATGCAGCCTACACTTAAGGAATGGGGAGTTATGCTCCAACTCCTGGAGGGCAGAGTATTTAGGTAAATTGTTTGAAATTCTTCCATATGGAATTTTTCTCTATTCTACCTCACTTATTATTCAATCACTTATTTACACCATTATGGACTGATGGGTATTTTTTATACTTTATATTATAATCCAATGCTAGGCTATTTATATTGTTGTTCAAATTGTTCCAGCTTTGGCCATTGGGACCACTTTCAGTTGGTTCCTGTGTCCCTGTGACATACCCCCCCATAGTTTGCTTTTTGAGCCCTTCCTTACTTTCTGGCACTACAAGAAAGCATTTTTCTGTATAATATAATTGGGAAAATGATACAACCTTTTAATATAATTACAAAAGCAAGATATGGTAAATTGATGAATATTAATACATATTCACCAAAGCTAGGGCTTTGTATCTTGAATTCTTTTGAGTTCACTTTCCTATTCACATCCTACTTTTAGCTTGGATTAGAATTTAACCAATGATTTTTTTTTTTTTGGTAACCTTTCATATTATAAGTAAAATGAGAGCATCAGTGAACTTAGAATTACATGCTTTTTATTTAAAGAGGAAACTGGGGTACTTATTGCTGATAACTAGGAATTACATTATCAAAGGACTTTAATTCAACAGACTTACATGCTGAAAGAGGCAAATTTATTTGTTAAAAGAAGGAAATGAAAAAGAAGCAGCTTTCAATTTACCTTTGAATTAGAAGAGTCTGCAGATTAAAAGATACTAGGTCCATTTCAATAGAGGATAAATCCCCAGTATCACAAGGATTATGGAAGAAAAAAGACCTTCTAATTCTCAAAAAGCATTTCCACAGGTGAAATTAGGTGAAATAGCAAGGAATTGTACAAATAGTTACACGATTAGGAGGAAGTTGTAGTTCTCACATTTCTGGTTCTCTTGTTTATTGTACATTGGGAAAGATAATGATTTCTAATGTTGTTCTTCCAGTTGTTCAAATTTATTTTTTGGTTAAGCAATAGGTAGCAATCCCAAATGTATTACATCACAACTTATTTATGAACACACTTGGCTGGTACATCCAGTTCCTTTCTTCATGAAATTAGGTGTGCCAGACATCTAACATTTAGTTAACTACTCTGACAGACAAGAAGAGAGCAAAACTAGGGATGGGAAAACAGAATCAACAGCAGCACTTGGACATAAACTGGAGGCCCTGGTTTTCATTTCCTTTGCTTTGTTTTTCATAACTACAGTGTGCAACATAAGAAGAACCATTATAAGCAGAATACCCCTATATGTAGTTGTTATCAATTCTAATTTATTACATAAATGACTTCTTTGAATACTTATTACTTAGACTCTCTGTGTGGGAGGGTTAGGAGGGGAGAAAGTAGGAGTTGGGAGGAGAAAATCCAATCGCATTTGTAGGCCACACCAGCAGTTGATGACTACTTATCACAGTTCTAAGATAAAGTCTTGTATCCTAATATGGGAACTAAGAGATCAAAAAAGACTGGACAGCTCATTTAAAATCCCAAGTTTTCCAGCTAAGTTGAACATGTTGGCAGCTGGTAGATTTTAGAATGATCCATGAGCCTAGAAAGTTGAAGGTAGTTTCTTCATTGAGAAAATAGAGATGTTTTGCTTGGAGGAAAAGAGTGAAAATGACAAGGTATCAGACACCCTAGTGAACAGCTAGTGAAACAAAGTGTTTAAGTATCTGTATATCTTACCCTAGATATATACAACTGTTATAAATCCATTATTTCCTTTATCTCTCAGGAAAAATACATTTAGTTACAATATTAAAAACAAATAAAAGATTAAACTTCCAGTAGAAAACCAAATACTGTCAGAAGCACAGTTACATGGAGTCACCCATTTCTTATGTAGATATTGGCTTATGCTCCCCACCATAATATTTGATAAATGACAGCAAACATTTATTAAGCACCTACCACAAGGGCAGGGTCAAGATGACGGACCAGGAGGACGCAGAATTCACATCTCTGCACAACTAAGGCACCTACCAGGTACTGGTGGGGGACCATGGACACCTAAGAGGATAGGAGGAACCCCCAGCCACCGGGTAGGATGTGAGGCATGTGGCGTGTGAGGGGGGAGGAGAAGTGGAGGCGGGACGGGACTGGCACTCCTGAGGGGTGGCTGGGGGAAGGGAAGGGATCCCACTCCTGCAGGGGAAAATTGGTCATTGGGAGGGCAGAGGAGCAAAAGGAAGCATACCCAGGTTTCCCCTGCCCACTTGGGCTCCCGGGAGCCTGCTGAGATCCCAGGCCTGATCCTCTGCACACTGAGGCCCCCTCCAGCCATGCGGGTCCTGAGGGAGTGGGAGGGAGGGAAAGGGGAGCAAAAGTAAAGGCCAGACCTACAGAACTGGCACCCCTAAGGGGTGGCTGGGGGAAGGGAGGAGTCCTACACCCAGTGGGACCCACCCACGGTTAGGGGTCAAGTGGGGATGGGGGAGAGCCTGGGGGAGACCCAGGGAGGGGGGGCGTGGAGGAATGGAAGGGAACCTGGCCAGTGTTTTCCCTGTGCACTTGGGTACCGGGGAGCTCCCTGGCCTAATCCTCTTCCCTCGGAGCCTCCCTCCTGCCGCAGAGAGCCCGAGCCCCGCCCCCACACCCCCCCCAGGGCCCTACCTCTACACTTGGAGAGCCCCTCTGAGAGCCCCTCCAACCACGCTGGGCCTAAACCCCATCCACACGCCCTCACCCACGGCCGTACCTCCAAACTCCAGAACTCCACATTCCGAGGGCCCTTCTTTGGAGGTGCTACCTCTCCCATTTCATGGGCAGGTCCTAAGCAGGGCTCCACCCCACGCTTGAACGTAACCCTGACTAGGCCCTGCCCCATGCTCAAAAGTCACCCCCACCACTGCCTAAGTTACACCCCTGCCTAAACTCTGACCCCCATAGCCAAGGCTTTTTTTTTTTCTTTTTCTTTTTCCTCTTTTAGATTGGGTTTCTGTTTTACCTTGTTGTTGATTCATTTATATTTTTATTTTTTCTAATAAATCTTTTATTTTTCTTATTTTATTTTATTCTTTATACTTTGTTATTGTTCTGCTCTTTTTGGCTTGTTCCTCCCCTTTATTTTCTTTCTTTTTTCTGTTGTGGTTTTGTTTTACCTTGTTGCAGTTGTTTCAATTATATTTTTATTTTTCCTAATACATTTTTTATCTTTCTAATTTTATTTTGTTTTTTATTCATTGTTATTGTACTGTTCCTTCTTTTCTCTCTCTCTCTTTTTTTTTTTTAACCATGCCACATGTTTTGCGGGATCTTGGTTCCCAGGCCGGAGGTTGGGCCTGAGCTCCTGTGGTGGGAGCTCTGAATCCAAACCGCTGGACTAACAAGGATCCTCAGACCCCAGGGAATATTAATCGGAGTGAGACCTCCCAAAGGTCCTCATCTTGGCACCAAGACCCGGCTCTATCCAACTGCCTGCAAACTCCAGTGCTGGATGCTGCAGGCCAAACAACCAGTGACACTGGAATATGCCCCACCAATAAAAAAAATATATGACAAAAGATATGTTGCAGACAAAGTAGCAAGGTAAAAACCTACAAGACCAAATAAATGAAGATGAAATAGGCAACCTACCTGAAAAAGAGTTCAGAGCAATGATATTTAAGATGATCCAAAATCTCAGAAAAATAATGGAGAAAATACAAGAAACATTTAACAAGGATCTAGAAGAACTATAGAGCAAACAAACAGTGATGAACAATACAATAACTGAAATTAAAAATACTCTAGAAGGAATCAATAGCAGAATAACTGAGGCAGAAGAACGGATAAGTGAGCTGGAAGATAAAATGGTGGAAATAACAGCAGGGAGCAGAAAAAAGAATGAAAAGAACTGACAACAGTCTCAGAGACCTCTGGGACCATATTAAACACACCAACATTTGAATTAGAGGGGTCCCAGAAGAAGAAGAGAAAAATAAAGTGAGAAAATATTTGAATAGATTATAGTCAAAAACTTACATAACACGGGAAAGGAAATAGTCAATCAAGTCCAGGAAGTGCAGAGAGTCCCATACAGGATGAACCCAAAGAGAAACACGCTGACACACATATTAATCAAACTATTAAAAATTAAATACAAAGAAAAAATATTGAAAGCAACATGGGAAAATCAACAAATAACATAAAAAGGAATCCCCATAAGATTAACAGATGATCTTTCAGCAGAAACTCTGCAAGCCAGAAGGGACTGGTAGGACATATTTAAAGTGATGAAAGAGAAAAACTGACAACCAAGATTAGTCTACCTGCCAAGGATCTCATTCAGATTTGACAGAGAAATCAAAAGCTTTACAGACAAGCAAAAGCTAAGGGAATTCAGCACCACCAAACCAGCTTTACAACAAAATGCTAAAGGAACTTCTCTAAGCGGAAACACTAAAGAAAAAGACCCACAAAAACAAACCCAAATCAATTAAGAAAATGGTAATAGGAACATCCATATTGATAATAACCTTGAATGTAAATGGATTAAATGCTCCAACCAAAAGACAGACTGGCTGAATGGATACAAAAACAAGAGCCTTATATATGCTGTCTACAAGAAACCCACTTCAGATCTAGGGACACATATAGACTGAAAGTGAGGGGATGGAAAAATATATTGCATGCCAATGGAAATCAAAAGAAAGCTGGAGTAGCTATACTTATATAAGATAAAATAGTTTTAAAATAAAGACTGTTACAAGAGATAAGGAAGGACACTACATCATGATCAAGCGATCAATCCAAGAAGAAAACGTAACAACTATAAATATTTATGCACCCAACATAGGAGTACCTCAATACATAAGGCAAATATTAACAGCCATAAAGGGAAATCAACAGTAACACAATAGTAGTGGGGGATTTTAACACCCCACTTACACCAATAGGCAGATCATCCAGAGAGAAAATAAATAAGGAAACACAAGTTTTAAAAGACACAATAGACCAAAGAGACCTAATTGATATTCTTAGGACATTCCACCTGAAAGTGGGAAAATACACTTTCTTCTGAGGTGCACCTGGAATGATCTCCAGAATAGATCACTAATCAAGCCTTGGAAAATTTAAGAAAATTGAAATTGTATCAAGCATGTTTTCTGACCACAATGCTATGAGATTAGAAATCAATTACAGGAAAAAGAACAGTAAAAGACAAATACATGGAGGCTAAACAGTGTGCTGCTAAATAACCAAGAGATCAATGAAGAAATCAAAGAAGAAATCAAAAAATACCTAGAAACAAATGGCAATGAAAACACAATGATCCCAAACCTATGGGACACAGCTTAAGCAGTTGTAACAGGGAAGTTCATAGCAATTCAAGCTCACCTCAAGAAACAAGAAGAATCTAAAATAAACAATCTAACCTTACACCTAAAGCAACTAGAAAAAGAACAAAGAAAACCCAAAATTAGCAGAAGGAAAGAAATCATAAGATCAGAGCAAAAATAAATGAAATAGAAACAAAGAAAACAATAGCAAAGATCAATAAAACTAAAAACTGGTTCTTTGAGAAGATAAACAAAACTGTTAAACCTTTAGCCAGACTTATCAAGAAAAAAAGGGAGAGGACTCAAATCAATAAAATTAGAAATGAAAAGGGAGAGATTACAACTGACACCACAGAAATACAAAAGATTATAAGAGACTACTACAAGCAACTCTATGCCAATAAAATGGACAACCTGGAAGAAATGGACAAATTCCTGGAAAAGTACAATTTTCCAAGATTGAACCAGGAAGAATTAGAAAACATAAACAGACCAATCACAGGTTATGAAATTGAAACTGTAATTAAAAATATTCCAACAAACAAAAGTCTAGGAACAGATGGCTTCACAGGAGAATTCTCTAAGACACTTAGAGAAGAGTTAACACCTATCCTTTTCAAACTCTTCCGAAAAATTGTGGAGAGAGGAACACTCCCAAATTATTCTATGAGGGCCGCCATCACCCTGATACCAAAACCAAACAAACATATCACAAAAAAAGAAAATTAGAGACCAATATCACTGATGAACATAGATGCAAAAATCCTCAACAAAATATTAGCAAACAGAATCCAACAGCACATTAAAAGAATCATACACCATGATCAAGTGGGATTTATCCCAGGGATCCAAGGATTCTTCAATATACATAAAACAATCAATGTGATACACCATATTAATAAATTAAGGAATAAAAACCATATGATTATCTCAATAAATGCAGAAAAAGCTTTTGGCAGAATTCAACACCCATTTATGACAAAAACTCCAGAAAGTGGGCATAGAGGGAACGTACCTCAACATAATAAAGACCATATATGACAAACCCACAGAAGACATCATTCTCAATGGTGAAAAACTGAAAGCATTTCCTCTAAGATCAGGAACAAGACAAGAAAGTCCACTCTTGCCACTATTATTCAACATAGTATTGGGAGTCCTAGCCACAGCAATCAGAGAAGAAAAAGAAATAAAAGGCATACAAATTGGAAAAGAAGTAAAACTGTGACTGTTTGCCAATGACATGATACTATACATAGAAAATTCTAAGGATGTCACCGGAAAACTACTAGAGCTAATCAATGAATTTGGTAAGGTTGCAGGATACAAAATTAATGCACAGAAATCTCTTACACTCCTATACACTAACAACAAAAGATCAGAAAGAGAAATTGAGGAAACAATCCGATTTACCATCGCAACAAAAAAAAATAAAATACCTAGGAATAAACCTACCTCAGGAGGCAAAAGTTCTGTACTCAGAAAACTATAAAACACTGATGAAAGAAATCAAAGATAACATAAACAGATGGAGAGGTATACCATGCTCCTGGATTGGAAGAATCAATATTGTGAAAATAACTATACTACCCAAAGCGATCTACAGATTCAATGCAATCCTTATCAAATTACCAGTGGCATTTTTCACAGAACTAGAACAAAAAATTCCACAATTTTGTATGGAAGCACAAAATACCCCAAATAGCCAAAGCAATCTTGAGAAAGAAAAACAGACCCGGAGGAATCAGGCTTCCTGGCTTCAGACTATACTACAAAGCTACAGTAATCAAGATAGTATGGTACTGGCACCAAAACAGAAATATAGATCAATAGAAAAGGATAGAAAGCCCAGAGATAGACCCATGCACATAGGGTCACCTTGTCTTTGATAAAGGAGACAAGAATATACAATGGAGAAAACACAGCCTCTTCAATAAGGAGTGCTGGGAAAACTGGACAGCTACATGTAAAAGAATGAAATTAGAACACACCCTAACTCCAGATACAAAAATAAAGTCAAAATGAATTAAAGACCTAAATGTAAGGCCAGACACTATAAAACACTTAGAGGAAAACATAGGGAGAACACTCTATGACATAAATCACAGCAAGATCCTTTTTGACCCACCTCCTAGAATAAGGGAAATAAAAACAAAAATAAACAAATGGGACCTAATGAAACTTCAAAGCTTTTGCACAGCAAAGGAAACCATAAACAAGATGAAAAGACAACCCTCAGAATGGGAGAAAATATTTGCAAACGAAGCAACTGACAAAGGATTAATCTCCAAAATATACAATCAGCTCATGCAGCTCAATATCATAAAAACAAACAACCCAATCCAAAAATGGGCAGAAGACCTAGATAGACATTTCTCTAAAGAGGACATACAGATAGCTAACAGATACATGAAAATATGCTCAACGTTACTAATCATTAGAGAAATGCAAGTCAAAACCAAAATGAGGTATCACCTCACACTGGTCAGAATGGCCATCAGCAAAAAATCTATTAACAATAAATGCTGGAGAGGGTGTGGAGAAAAGGGAACCCTCTTGCACTGTTGGTGGGAATGTAAATTGATAGATCCACTATTGAGAACAGTATGTAGGTTCCTTAAAAAACTACAAATAGAACTACCATATGACCCAGCAATCCCACTACTGGGCATATACCCTGAGAAAACCATAATTCAAAAAGAGTCATGTACCACAATGTTCATTGCAGCACTATTTACAATAGCCAGGACATGGAACCAACCTAAGTGTCCATTAACAGATGAATGGATAAAGAAGATGTGGCACATATATATATATTGGAATATTACTCAGCCATAAAAAGGAACGAAATTGAGTTATTTGTGCTGAGGTGCATGGACCTAGAATCTGTCATACAGAGTGAAGTAAGTCAGAAAGAGAAAAAAAATACTGTATGCTAACGCATATATATGCGATTTAAAAAAGTGGTACAGATGAACCTAGGGGCAGGGCAGGAATAAAGATGCAGACTTAGAGAACGGACTTGAGGACACAGCGGGGAAGAGGAAGCTGGGATGAAGTGAGAGAGTAGCATTGACATATATACACTACCAAATGTAAAGTGGATGGCTAGTGGGAAGCTGCTGCATAGCACAGGGAGATCAGCTCAATGCTTTGTGATGACCTAGAGGGATGGGATAGGGAGGGTGGGAGGGAAGCTGAAGAGGGAGGGGATATGGGGATATATGTATACACATAGCTGACTCACTTTGTCGTACAGCAGAAATTAACACAATATTGTAAAGCATTTATACTCCAATAAACATGTCAAAAAAAAAGAAAAGAAAGCACCTACCACATGTCAGGAACTCTGCTAAGGACAAACAAAGATGACTAACAGAGTACCTGAGCTCACAGTCCAGGAATTACTGGAAGGAAAAAGTGATGGGTCATAAGAGTAAGGGAGGTAAGTCAGTACAAATGAAAAGCTGAGATTTCACTGTAGGGAAAAGAGGAAAAAAGGATTAATGCTTTGGAAAGAGAAATAAAAGTAGATTTCTGGGCAATGTGAAGCTGAGAGTTGTTCAATCTTGTCAGGTTCTGAAGGCATCTCCAGATCTAGCTTTCAAAGAAAACTGGGACAGTGACAATGGAACAGCTAAAAATAGGTCATAATTATAGCAAAGAAAGCCACAGCCAGCATAAACCTGGCCATTGTTATTGTTGAAGTTGTGGAATTGTTGCTTTCAGTTACTCTTGTCATTAGCGGCTTCCTGATACGATCTTCTGTGGTGAGGATAGCTTTTCGAGCTCCATCCCACTTTCCAGGGCCGTGTAGCCGATACTGGATTGGAGTACAGGGTCCCCAAAATAACTGTAATGCCAATTTGGGGTCAGTGAAGGCCAGGGACAGCAGATTGGGCCTGACGCCCACCAGGTCAGCAAGCTCGTCCATGGTATCTATATAGTCTCCCTGAATGGTATGGCGTTGGCTGTCCACGTACCTGAAGCAGAGAAGACAGAAGCCATGCCTATTAACAATTCAGTCACTCCATCAATTAATCAATGCTTCCTATCTGCTCTTGGCTCAATATTGAGCTAGGAGCTGCAGAAAATAGTGAAGAAAGACACTGTCTCTATCCTTAAGGGCCTTATAGTCCACTGGACTCGATAAGATAGATACACATGAAACAGAGAAGAATGTAAGACTTTTGGTAAATCATGTGGTATTAGACTCCTAAATAGAAATGTAGAAGAGGGTAGTTAAAATCGAGCTATGATAAGTCCTTGAAGGATGTGGAAGAAATAGATAAGCTGAGAACAAAGAGGAAAGGATTACAAGTCAATATATATAATGTAGATTATATATTGTAGAAGTTTGGGAGTGAAAGGAAGGAGGAAAATAGGAGAGCACCTAGAAAGGGTATCAGGGTTAAATAAAAAAGTGCTTTCTCCTCCTTGCAGAAGGGAGAGTTATGCTGGCATAATCAATTGAAGAAAACCACGTCTTTGGGCGTGGGATGATTGTGCCTCTGACTTTTCCACAAAAATTTAGGAACTTCATCAACATCAACTTTGTTCAAATAAAGATCACCAGTGAATAAGCACAAGTTCTGAAATTCAGATTGCTAAATGTGTCCACCCAAGCACTAAAATACTGGCTGATGGTACCACCTTCCCAGATCCTATAGATTACTCATACCAAGAGCCAATGTGACCTGGGTATGCTGTCACATGACAGCCAGCAAAGTGGCCTCTGCAGATTTGTAAATCTACCTACTGATTTGTAATTTAACCATATCTACCTCTCATTAATTCATCACTGCCTTTCCTTTCTCTGGCAGCTCTAACAGTCCTTCAAGTAATCCTTGCCAAAATAATATACCTGGTTTTCTCTCCATGTGCTTTTTCCTACTTGACTTTTCTTTTAGGCCCTAAACATAGAATTTTCTTAAGCTTTTCTCTCCTTTCCCATCCATATTCAAACCACTTGGTGGTATTTCTCTATTCTATTGTCACAAACTATTATTTCCTTTTCCTTCAAAATATACTCTAAATCCTTAAACAGACATGAGGACAATGAATACAAATACAACATTGCTCTTATTAAGAAAGAAGTGGGAAAAAATAACCACCTATCTTCCTAGGAGAATTCTTACCTTTTGGCCATATCCTCTCGAACCTTAGCTATTTCTTTTATCATTTCATTTTGTGAGGGCAATGTCTTTATCCCTAAAGAGAAAAATCAAATTTTTAAGTGTAAAATTAAAATTACCTCAGTATGAACACTAACCCTATTAACAATTACCATGCTATGGAAAATTCAAAGGAATACAGGCTAGTTGTCTGTACCAAGGAGGTTACACCTTCGCTTGATCACCTTACCCTACCACCACCAGAATATAATCATTAACCTCAGTAGTTTACTCTTTTCTACTTTGTCTTTGTAAGGTATTTCTCCTAATCTGCTTTCCAACCAAAAGCTGCCTCCTCCCTAACATAGTCTTTCAATTGGGAAATGAAATATGGACATGAGGAAATGATAAATGGCCTTAAAAGTATATGGAAAATGAGGTACAAAGTAAAAGGGCGGGGGGAATATGGGAAACACCCCTGTACTTGTACTCTTATTAACAAAGAGGCTTTATACCACAGGGAGAAGGAAGTAAAAGTAAACTCTCAGTCCTGTTGTATGCCTACAGTTCCATGGAAGATAAGCCTTACCTTCTAAATTTTTTATTTACTGAGAGTGAGGGGTAAGGTCAAGGGCAACTCATAATACCCAATCTTAACAGATAAATTTAAGCACCAATGAACAGTTCCAGTAGCAGGAATTTAACACCAAGGACATGGCTAGACAAAGGTAGAATAGTATTTAAGTTGACATAGACAACTCTCAATTTAAATGATTAGCTTTATGCCCGGATTTACAGGCACTATGCCATGTAGAAAACTTTAGCCACACCCAACTCTAAAGTGTTATTCCACAAAATTCTGGAATGTGTAATTTTAGAATGGGAATATATCTTACCTAATACAATCCTCTGTACAAGTACTCTCAAGTGGTTATCTCATTCCTCCTTAAATATCTCTGGTGATGGGGATCTCATCACCTGAGGAGATGATTTAATTGTTTGGCTGCTCTACTTGCTGGAACATTATTCTTTTCATTGACCCCAGAACCTGGCTCCATGCAACTGGCACCAGTGGACTTAGCTCTGCCTTCTGGGGCCAAGGAGTCTAGTATTAAATAATGACAGCGTTTGCACCATTTGAGAACAACTGTCATAACTTCTTTAAGTCTTCCCATTATCAGCCTTAAAGCCTTAACAGTTCCCCATATAACAGGTTTCACATTTTCTGCCACATTGGTTACCCTTCTCTAGGCACACTCTAGTAACTATCCTGGTGTGTCCCTCTTAAAACATGAGACTCAAATTCAACACTCAAGAAATAGCCTTTTGTGTTTTGCCATGTGTTCTTTTCATTTTAGCCTGGGAATTATTACGTATGTTCATAACTCAATGAGGAATCACTGAAATGCTTCATTTGAAGTTAATCACAGGTCTTAAGACGCTCATGAAACACAGTTTGAGAGTTGATTTCCAAATTATTTCTCATAGAACCACCGTAATTTTTACTTCTCTTAAGTAGAAACATTATGGAGGAGGAGGTCATTTCTTGCCTGTGACACAGCCAATTCATCCAAAAAACAAAACAAAACAAAAACCCAACCAAAGAAAAAATCACTATAAATTAGATAGGTAAATAGATAGGAATATATAAAGATGTGTACTGTATCCGGTGGTGCAGTTCTTAATTCATTGATACTGTTGTTGCAATGTTTCCTCGTTCAGGCACATGTCATTTTTACCATGTGTATCTCCCTCCTTCCTATCTTGCTCCTCCTCTTATATTACCAGTTTACATCAATGGCCACAGCCCTGAGCAGATTCTTTTTCTCGCTTTCATCTCCAACATACATTCCATCCAAATCTTTTCAAATT
Organism: Aethalodelphis obliquidens; assembly: GCF_003676395.1. NCBI lineage: Eukaryota > Metazoa > Chordata > Mammalia > Artiodactyla > Delphinidae > Aethalodelphis > Aethalodelphis obliquidens. The sequence goes on along the minus strand of NW_020838014.1, from coordinate 8,361,642 downwards.
CACCAATGAAATTTCATTCAAATTTGTCTCCTTGTAGTCCTTTACCTTAGTTTAAAGCCCTCATTACGCCTTTCTTGGACTTTTGTCACAGGCTCGCAGCTGACCTATTTCCCATTTCATTTCCCTCTAACACATCTTCTGAATTAGAAATCTGATTTGACTCCCCCTCTGCCAGTTAATCCTTCAATTGTTCTCTGTTGCCTACATTGAATGTGAACTTCTTGCATGGCACCTAAGGATTTTTCTTGGTTTTGCCTCTATAAATATCTCCAGCTTCATTTTCTTTAATTCCTATAATACTTTATTCTCCAGAATTCTGAACTCCTTATAGTTCTCAGGACTTGGTTTATTTTGTCATTTTCTCTAAATTTGCATAAATATTACTAATTATTCTCTTCTCTGGTCAAGATGGCGTTGTCCTTTTAGTAAACTCTTCTTTTTTACAGTGTATTTGCAGTTGTAGGGAGAATTGGGTACTTATTCCTTTCTGCTCCCATAGCCAGCTCCTCTACATTGTTATTGGACCCTTGTTTAGGATATAGTAAATACCTGCTGAATGAATGAACACATTAAATGTCTGTTTACTTGTCTCCCTTGCTTGACTCTGAGTTCCATAAAGATAGGAATTTTCTATTTGGTCATATTTGCATCTCCAGCACCTAGCAGAGGGTCTGGCATACACTAAGAGGCCAGTAAATGTTAGCTGACAAATGTTGTTGAAGAACAGTGTGGAACTGAAGTTCAGAGATTTCCTAAGGGTTCCAAGACAAGGTTCAAACGGGGTGAGCCTGAATTTTAACTCTGTGGAACTAAGTCTTTCAGTCGGCTCTGAGACCTAAGTCAGATTGTATTTATGTAGTCCTGACTAGTCCCTGCACTTTAAATGTAAAGACTATGTTACAAGAGAAAGGAGGTGTGGCTGCCATTCTGCTCTTTCAGTCCAGTCCAGCCTTTTACCATGACCTGAAATTGAGAAGGTAGTTCATAAGCTGAGATCCTCAGATAAGAACTTTCTACTGTAGAGTTTAGAAAACCTCCAAAACTAAACTTGCAGTCATTGAATAGAGATGTATTAGCTACCTCCCATGTGCTAGGCACTGGTCTAGACTTGGAAGACAAAGGCAAATAAACATGATTCTTTTATTTACAGAGCTTTCAATATACTACAAAGAGAGGGAGGAAATAAACAGGCTTTTTCCACACAAATAACGAGTAAAGGGGAGGCATACCAGGCAGAGAGAGCAACAGAAGCAAAGACATAAGGTACAAGAGTACCTGTTGTGTTTGCTGCATAGTGGGTAAGTCATTCAGTGCATCTAGAAGATTGTAGGATGGATGGTAAAGACCTGCAAAAGATGGGCCTGAAAAGCAGCCTGTATCCAATTTGTGGAGGAACGTGAATGCCATGCTATGATATAATGCTTCCTTGTGATCCGGAGAATTGGTATCATTTCATACGGTTTGCAAGGGAAGAAAGTTACTAAATGAAAGTGGAACACTTGCAAGGGCTCTTGAGAGGGCTACAAATGAGACAAAAGAAAACTAGATTTCTGTCAAGGTAAGCAAGTGGGTTCAGTGTTCTATAAAAGTGTGGAATATTTTCTTGACAAGAGAATAGTAATTCTAGAGGACAAAGGAGGAAGGGAAATGTGGCTTGGTGGGTAAAGGACAGGCCAGGGAAGAGGACAGGCTGAGTTTGGCAGGTTTGAAAGAATGGGAGAAACTAGCTGATTCTAAGGTCTTAAAATTGGTACAGTGAAAGCAGAATTCAGTGATGAGAAAGCAAGGATTTGGTAAGCAGAGAGTAGAACAAAAAACTCAGGGTTCCTTTTGGAAACTTGATAAAGTTATAGGGATTCTCTGATGATTCCTTCCTTCCAAGTGTTAGAAGAAAGCTAGAGGGATTAGCACTAAGATTTGCTAGCAGAGGAAACTGGGCTTTTTGTGTATTTCCCCTAAGATCCCCTAATCCCATAGCCATAATGCGTAATCTTCCAAATAACTCATTTTCCCTAATCCTCTTAATGGTTCACTTGGTCCTGGAAAAGAGTCTCAGTTGTTCAAAGTATACAAGATGCTGTGGCCTATTTTAATGCAACTTTTTCCTCTTACTTAATTAACCCAGTTAAAAGATTCACTTTATATGACTGGAATTAAGCCAACTTAACGGGTTACTTGCATTGGATTGCTGGTCCAGTGCTCAAGGAGTACATGATCTACTGGATAGAATTAAAAGGAATTAAGAAATGAAAGAACTTTGGGACTTCCCTGGCAGTCCAGTGGTTAAGACTCCATGCTTCCGCTGCAGGGGGCGTGGGTTCGATCCCTAGTTGGGGAACTATGATTCCCACATGCCCCAGGGCACAGCCAAAAAATTAAAAAAAAAAAAGAAATGAAAGAACTTTGGGGAAATTTGGAAAAGTTTTTTATCTATCAACTCTAACATCATTGCTGCTTTTTTCTCTGCTACCATGAGGATCTTCACTAGGGAAGAAGAATCTGTAATTTCAATAAGAACTCTCTAAAAGCATTTATTTATTTACTTGGCTGTGCCAGGTCTTAGATGTGCTACGCAGGATCCTCTTTGCAGCATGCTGGATCTTTAGTTGTGTCATGTGGGATCTAGTTCCCTGACCAGGGATCAAACCCAGGCCCCCTGCATTGGGGATGTGGAGTCTTAGCCACTGGACCACCAGGGAAGTCCCTCAACAAGAACTTTGAATAGTTTTAATTAAACATTAGTAATTGTACAAAGAACTTTTTTGTTAGAAGGAACCTTAAAAGTCATTTGATTTCTCCCTATTCTGAGGCTTGAATCTACTCCATACTGGCCTGACCAAAGTTTATTTTTAATGTTAAGCTAATATTGTGCAAACCCTCAAAATTTCACTCCTTGGTTCTGGTTCAATGCTTTGAAGTGATACTAAGCAAATATATAAAACCTTCTGCCATGGGGAGTCTCTGCAGGTATCTGAACCATATCTCCCCAAAATCTTATCCTCTCCAGGCCAAACCTCTCCAGCTCCTTTAGCTGTACTTCAAATGGCACATTTTCAAACCCCTTAACCACTCTTGTCTCTCTCCTTTTAATGTACTCCAGATTCACTTTTAAAATATCTTTGGGTGTGGTCTGACCAGTTCAAGGAAGAACAGTTGTAAATTCCAGGACATTATAGTTTTTTAATGATGACAGATATAGTTAAGTCTTTTGGAAGCCACATCATTCTGCTGATTCATATTGAGCCTGCTATCCCAAACCCCAAAGTTGTTTCTCATGTTTTCCTAGCCAAAACTTTCTGAAAGAGGGAATATAAAGGGGGGAAAGTAAGACTTTGAGTGGCTGAATCTTCTTCATTCTGGACTAGTCTTTAACCAGCTCTTAATTTTTGTCTAAAATGAAATCACAGCACTTCTATATGTGACTCTCTCTAACAATAATGAAAGAAGATTAAATTCTTTTGCTTCACAAATATGTATCAGTTGTCTAAAATCTAGATGAGTGGATTTTAAACTGGAGTGCATATTGGAATCACCTGGGGAACATTTTCTCAGCAATCTTATGTCAGTCCCACACCAGACTTATTAAATAAACACCATCAGGAAAAACATGTCTGTTTTGGGGAAACTTCCTAGGAGATTCTGCTATGTGTCCATGATTATAAGTTACTACTTTATATTCCCTCAAAAATTAATTTTTGAGCACTAATTTTGTACCAGGCACTGTTACAATCATACATGCTGTCTCAGCTATTTATAAGCAAGAACATAAACATAATTAAACAAACCACTAAGTAATTCGGTAGTCATCTTGCATGGTCACTTACCTTTAAATACTTGAGTGACCCAGCGTCCTTGGAGCTCTGAAATGGGCATAATGGCACCCAAGGGCTGGATCAAGCCTATGATTGCAAGAGTTGGCTTTTCTAGGTTAGGAGGGAAGACCTTTTTATACAGAGATATCTTGTTTTTGACTACTTTTACAGAATCTTCAACAAAAGGAAAGGCAAAGCTATAGCCTGTAGCAAAGATAACAGCATCAATGTCATCCTCCCTGGAGCCATCCTCAAATATGGCCGCTGTCTCTGTGAATTCCTTCACGTTTGATTTCACCTTCACCAAGCCAGAAATTATACAGTTTGGCAGATCATCATTTATGGTTGGTTGCTGACTCAGAACTCTGTGAAAGATGATAAAGAAGGAAAAACGAGAGAGATCATGAGAGAGAGAGATCATTACCATGTAAGTAAAATTCTATTTTGATTGAGGTGGTTAATCAATATGCCAATAGTCTCCCTTTATTCATGAAATTTGGGAAAGGTCTGATGTATACCAGCTTGATAAAGGTAAGGATCTCAGAGTAAAAGTTGGACCCTGGGGCTTCCCTGGTGGCGCAGTGGTTGAGAGTCCACCTGCCGATGCAGGGCACACGGGTTCGTGGCCTGGTCTGGGAAGATCCCACATGCTGCGGAGCGCCTGGGCCCGTGAGCCATGGCCGCTGGGCCTGCGTGTCCAGAGCCTGTGCTCTGCAACGGGAGAGGCCACGACAGTGAGAGGCCCGCGTACCGCAAGGAAAAAAAAAAAAGAAGTTTGACCCTGGATGGCATTGAAAGAGAAGCTGTTGGAGAAGTTAGGGAAGGATTGTTTTATTTGATGAGTACGTGCATGGTTTCTCAAGGTCTAATAATGCTCTCAGTGATATGATAAGGCCACAGTCTAGTAGCTTCTATCCATATATCAAGAGATCTGCGGAACTGGACTATCAGCATTCTGTTGAGTCTCTTTTCCGCTTCAAAGGCCCAAGAGCCAGGCTTGGACCATCATTTTCCAAAAGGTATAATAAATTACATGTGTATAGTGACTTACAGTTATAAACTGTTTTTACGTACATTAACGTATTTGAATCTCATGCAAACCCAATGAAGGAGGCAGGACAGTTGTCATTATCCAGGTCCTATAGAGGAGGAAACTGAGGCCTGAAGAAGTTAAGTGGCTTGCCCAAGGTCACACAGCCTAGGATTTTAGGATTTATATCAAATGTTTTTTTATGAACTCCCTTGAGATACTCTAGGCATGGTAAGTAGTGTTTCCTTGAAATAACATAGGATAAGGTGCAGAACCTTTCTAAAAGCAGTGTGAATCCTGGACCCTGTGTTAACAGCTCTGAGAATCCTCAGCCCATCATGTTCAGACAGAGCTGGCCTCTTCTTAGGAACAAGATATGTTTAAACAGTATTACTGGTTTGCTGCATTTAGTAATTCTTTGATGCAAACCTTTAGGTACAGATTCTGTTCTCATTCCAACCTCATCATTTCATCTTTCTCTCCAAACTTACTCCTGTTCACTAACAGTACCACCATCCACATTTTGTGGCCCAAGCCACAAAACTGTGAGTCTTACATCTGGTCACCAAGGCCACGCTTTCTCCTCTTAACACCCCCAGAATAGTTTTACTTGTGCTGTTTCACCTGGGCCATTACAGCTGTCTCTAGTGCCTCCTGCTCCATCCCCTTTCAGTCTATCTTCTACATCATTTTTGGAGTGATTGTTCCAAAATGTATTTATTATTGTGTCACTCACCTGCTTAAAATCTTTCAGTGGCTGTGGGCTGTCTTCATTCTAAACTTTTTATTTAGCAGAGCATACAAACATTTTCATATATCTGCCCAGTGAACCAGGAGATGTACTCAGTCACTCTTCCATCTTTGCCTGTAGTCCAGCCAAACCAAACTGTGTGCAGGTCTCAGAGCATAATGTATTTTTTGCTATTCCAAGACCTTGTATTTATAATTAGAATGCTACTTCCTTACCCTGTTTGTTTGACTCTCTTCTATTATTCCATATAACCTCAATATATTTTGTGATCACCAAAGTTATGGATGCTACAGTTTCCATAATTGGGCGAAATAAATTCCTGAAAGGTTGTTGGCAGGCACAGTCTCAAAATATCACCCCACTGATTAATTTCAAAGGAAAAAATATCTTTACAGTAAAGAAACCTAGTAGATACCACCTAATCCAAGTGATCGAATTTTACGTCATGAATATGCAATAAGCTGCTATCATACAGCTCCTGATGTGATCCACCAAGAAGGCACAACATAACCTATGAGAATTCACACCAAAACTGTTTAACCTAAATATAATAGAGGAAGAACTGCTATGAAAGTCCAAATTTAGAGACTTTCTGCAAAACAAATGGCTTCAATTCTTTAAAAAAAATCCATGTCAAAAAAAGAGAGATTTATTTCAGACTGAGAGATTAAAGAAATATGACAACTAAATGCAATGGTGTAATACCCGACAGGATCTTGGAGTTAAAAATAAAAAAGCTACAGGTAATTCCCTGGCAGCCCAATAGTTAGGATTCTGCACTTTAAGCCACATGGCACGGCTAAAAATTTTAAAAAGCTACAATATTACTGAAACAATTTGGGAAATTTGAATATGCAATATATTAGGTAATGGTATTTTTATCAATGTTAAATTTACTAAGTGTGATAATTATGTTTATGTAGAAGAATGCCCTTTATCTTAGGCAATATATGCTAAAGAATGTAGGGTAAAATGTCTTACTGACTGCAGCTTACTCTCGAATGGTTCAGAAAAAAAAATGTATGAATACATGTATGTATATATGGATGCCATATATGTATGGATCTATCTATCTCCAGAGAGAGGGAGAGAGAGAAAGCAAATATAGTAAACTGTGAATAATAGGTGAATCTAAGTGAAGGGTATATGGGTGCTTATTGTACTTACTATTTTATAGCAAGTAAACCTAAACATTGGACTCCCTGTTGGCGCAGTGGTTAAGAATCCACCTGCCAATACAGGGGACACAGGTTCGAGTCCAGGTCCGGGAAGATCCCATATGCTGCAGAGCAACTAAGCACATGCACCACAACTACTGGGCCTGCGCTCTGGAGCCCGTGAGCCAAAACTGCTGAGACTGCATGCCACAACTACTGAAGCCTGAGCACCTAGAGCCCATGCTCTGCAACAAGAGAAGCCACCACGATAAGCCCAAGTACCATAACAAAGAGTAGCACCTGTTCACCACAGGTAGAGAAAGCCCACGTGCAGCAACAAAGACCCAATGCAGCCAAAAATAAATAAATAAACTTATGAAAAATAAAATAAAAGTCGGAAGGGAAAACAGCATTTAAAATCAGCCTTTGGAAATGCTATCACAGTCTACCTTGTATGCTGTGTGAGGACTTCTATCCTTCATACTCTCATAGGACTCCATGCATTTCTTTATCATATTCTATTGTCTGTCTTCTTCGTAGAGTATTAAAGGAAATATCCATTTCTCCAGTCTGTCATTTGTTACTTGTGTGATCTTGGGCAAATTAGGTTCTCTAAGTGTCAATTTTTATATTTGCAAAATGGAGATCAAAATAGTACCAACCTATAGGGCTGCTGTGAGGATTAAATGAGATAATGCGCGTAACTCATTTAGCACTGTGCTTGTCTTATATTAAGTCCTCAAAAAGGTAGGGTGTTATTATTACTATTAGTATTACTATTAGGTCTTTAGTCTCAGTATTCTCATGCCAGTATAATGCTTGGCTCATAACAGATGCTCAGTTTGTTGGATGAATGAATGAAAGATGCCCTGCCCTCTATTACCATTTTGTTGTTGCTGTTGGGCATCATGTAAAAAGAACTGGTACCTCAGGGAATGATAAAAATGGTTAATGCCAAGGAGAATTACAGCCTGAAAATTATAGACCAGTAGATCTTGGACTTCTGTGGGGGAAAGGTAGAAATCTAATCTCAGATTCTGTGGACTTGCTTAATGTAAACATAGAGGTAACCGTACTATTAGCCTATGGGAACAGTCCTTATTCTTTGCCTTGGCTGTTACTGCCCACCTCCCAGCCTGGGAACATACCTGTGTTTAGGCTTCAGGCCAAACAGTTCATGATCAAACCTTTGGTTCATCTTTTTTTCCAAAAATATATTTGCTAGTGATTGACCACAAATCTTCCTCATAAAATATTGAAATCGAGAAGTCAACAACACATCAAAAGGATATCCATAATCTCCGACACGATTGAAGATCCAAGCCCCTCTTCTGGTGCTGAGAAAAACCTGAGGCATGGGAAAAAAAAATGTTTGTTTTTGCCGTTCTCTGACTCATTTCTCTGAAGGAATGGGAACCCAGTTACTTCAAGATGAAGTTCAGACTCATTAGTCTGGCTTTTCATTCCCTGGTAATATATATATTTTTAAATTTCCTGCCATTTTCTTTTCAAACACTAAGCTTACAATTAAATTGGGGTAGTCACTGACCAAGACTATGTCTTGCTCTGAACTACCAGTGCATTTCTGTTTAATGTCATTATGCCTCCCTGAAAAGCTTAATTCTCCAAAGCCTATTCATTTTTCAGATCCAGATCAAGTCTCCCTCCTCCATGAAGACACCACTGACTGTTCTGGCTGATAATTTTCTCTCCATCTTCTGAACTTCTCTAGCACTTGTCACCTGTCCAACTCATTTAAAATCATGGAACAGTAAAGCTGAAAGCAACTGGGCATCATTAATCCAAAACCTTCAGTCTTTATTTTGCCTTTGACATTGTTTACATTATTACAAAAAACTTACTTATATTGACATGTAACATTATATATTCTTATTTTATATCTTTCCAAATATGTTTTCTCCAAGGTGGGAGGTAGAGCATATACATCCTTTAGTCCCCTACCTATCATCAGCATCACTTCCTTTTATTGAGAATTGTAACCTGTAAATCGCTGTACTAGGTCCTTTATCTATTTTTTTATTTAATCAATACAACAACTTCTTGAGGTAGGTATTGTTATGTCCTTTATATGGGTGAGAAGAATGGAGAGGATGAATAACTTGCCTGAGGTCATATAACACTAAGTGGTAGAGCTGAATTTCCGCCCTAAGTCTGACTCCAAAGCCTGTGCTTAAGTAATGTTTCATCAATTATTTAAGGAAAATACTGAAGATTGCAAGTAGCACAAAGGGAGCTGGTCCGTCTTTCTGTTATCTGCTGGCTAAAGTCCACATTCAGAGCTGATAAAAAGTTTGGTATTCAACTACCTGGCAAAAGCATCACTTTATATTATAAAACTCTCTGGGGATAGTTTCCCGGGTTGTAAGCTATATAAGTACATTGTTTTATGGTGTTTTGTCTAACATTTCATGTTAAACGGTGACCTGTCTATAGAGGGCTAATTATGTACTTCATACATATATTCTCACCGATGGTGACCATAACCGCTATCATAAATAAGCACTTTTACGTGTCACAATTGAAAGAGCCTGTGTGGTGTTAGAAATCAAATGATTTTATGTGCAGTCTAGATAACTTTTTAAATATAGGTTATGAGTAATGTAAATGCTCAGAGTTTCAGTTAAAAAGTTCTCTATGTATAAAATAGTGACAAAAATACATACGTCACAAAGCTTTCTCAGACACAACCACCTTACCTACACCCGCTCTTGCTGCCTTGTTCTTTGGCAATTTACAATTCCTCAGTGCTTGTAAGGCCCAGCTCCTCTACAGCTGACCATTTAACAAGCCAATGGTATTAAAGAAAGCTCATGCCTTCGGTCCCCACCACATACCTGGTACATTCTTTTATCATAGCACCCACACACATTTTTACCCTTTATTGTTTATATACCTATTTCCTAATAAATGCTTGTTGAATTAATTCATGGAGTAATATATGAAATCAGTTTTGTGGGGATAGATGAGGATAGACCTGGGAAGTGTTACTGAATGGAGTTTGTGGGTAAAGTTCATTTAACAAAGTTGTGGCATTAAACTTCTATTTTTAAAAATAATTTAAAAACAATTTGTGGAGAAGCACAGCTTAGTTAAAGTTACTGAAGAACAGCCAGGCATTTACCTATTGCCAACAAAATTATGATTCAATAAAGACATGCATAACAAAATATATTAGTGATGTCTGTTTCTAGGAATTTATAATGAAGATACTTTTTTCCCAGTTCAAAAGTTATGATACAGGGCTTCCCTGGTGGCCCAGTGTTTAAGAATCCACCTGCCAACGTAGGGGACACGGGTTCGAGCCCTAGTCCAGGAATATTCCACATGCCACGGAGCAACTAAGCCCATGGGCCACAACTACTGAGCCCACGTGCCACAACTACTGAAGCCCATGTGGCTAGAGCCCGTGCTCTGCAACAAGACACCGAAATGAGAAACCTGCACACTGCAACGAAGAGTAGCCCCCGCTCACCACAACTAGAGAGAAAGCCCGTGTGCAGCAACAAAGACCCAACACAGCCAAAATAAATAAATAAATAAATACTAAAATAAATAAATTTATTTTTTTAAAAAAGCTATGATACAAAAAACAAATTAGGAAACCAAAAAACATCAAGGACATAGAAATTCCTTTAGAGTAAATGTTATTCTGTGTTACCTAATTGTATGCAAAGGCTGGGGGGAGCTGCTTGCCTGTGCTACAATGTGGATGCTTTTCATACTGATACCCATGTTGTCTCTAGAAGGATTAGACTTCTTTTTTCCATTCGGGGAGTGATGAAGAGTGAAGAGGAAAATTCCCCAAACATCCTATGAGTTAAAAGATTTCAATGACTGAGTACACTTTCCCTCAGATAAGAGCATAGCACTTCTGCTGGCCAACAGGTGATCCACACTCTGAATGCTGCACTCTAACAAGCTCTCCCAGCAATCACTTGATCTTCTTAAAAGCCAGAGGCACACTCTGAAGAGACAGCTGAGTGAGATTATGAGCACAGTTTGTGATCATGACCAAATTCCTTAGTGTGAGGCCAAGTGAATGATGGGAATCTAACTTGTAACCTTGTCTCCATCACATCATCAATCATAATGTTGCCAACTGAGGCAGTGAAACCAAGCCCTGTATTTGCCATTGGCACTGATGGGCTGTGTGCAGGTATCCATACACTCTGCTGGGTCCACCTGCAGCTTCCTTGGTGAAGCAAAGTAAATAATTTACTAATTCAAACCTGCTTGGCTGTGTGGCTAACTTCCACAGCCAGATCGCTTCCAGAATTCCCAATGCCAATTATAATGACTCTCTTTCCAGTGAAACTCTCTGGATTCTTATAATCTCGACTATGGAAGTACTGTCCTTTGAACTTCTCAATTCCTGCAAGAGAAGGGAAAATTATTACTGGGTGATGGTTTATCTGATATCATTTGTTAAATCATTCATTTTTTTTTGCAGTGTGTAGAGTTTATGCATATATTCTCTGTATGTTCTCCTTTTACTCAGGTGCACTGTTGCCTTTCTGAATATTTTTGCCTGTTTTCTTTTCCCATCACCTCAGGGTGGAACCTTGTGATTTCCTTATTATAAGTAGTCTGCTGAACTCAGGATCTGTTAGCATTTTAGACCCGTGGGCTCACAAATCCAAACTGCTTCAGAAAACCTCCATTCTCTTTTGTCTTTTCACCCTCTTTATTTTTTTTAATTGAAGTGTAGTTGACTTATAATATTATATCAGTTTCTGATGTACAACATAGTAACTTGATATTTATATAGATTATGCAATATACAAAGTTATTATGATATTACAGTCTTTTGATTATTTTCCTTGTGCTGTATATTACAACCCTGTGACTTTTATTTTATAACTGGTAGCTTCTATCTCTTAATCCCCTTCACCTATTTTGCCCATCCCCCACCCCCTCTTTTCATCATCTGTAAATACCTACTTCCATTCTAATTGGAGTATATATGTTCTTATATACACTAAACTATACATAGAGTGCTTTTCTCCTCTCAGAATGAAAATCCAGGCCAAAGACTGTAATTAAACTCTTTCTTTAAGCTTTATTTTCTTCCTTAGAAACTCAATATTTCTGTTTATTTCCTCGATTGCTAAAAAAGCCCTCATTCAGGTTAAAGAAGATGTGGTAAATATATACAATAGAATATTACTCAGCCATAAAAAAGAATGAAATAATGTCATTTGCAGCAACATGGATGGACCTAGAGATTGTCATACTGAGTGAAGTAAGTCAGAGAAAGACAAATATCATATGATATCGCTTATTTGTGGAATCTAAAAAAAATGGTACAAATGAACTTATTTAAAAAACAGAAATAGACTCACAGATGTAGAAAACAAACTTATGGTTACCAGGGGGGAAAGGTGTGGGGGAAGGATTAACTGGTAGACTGGGATTGACATATACACACTACTATATATAAAATAGGTAACTGATAAATACCTACTGTATAGCACAGGGAACTCTTCTCAGTACTCTGTAATGACCTATATGAGAAGAGAATCTAAAAACGAGTGGATATATTTATATGAATAACTGACTCACTTTGCTGTACAGCAGAAACTAACACAACATTATAAATCAACTATACTCCAAAAAAAATTAAAAAAGAAAAATTCCGTCATTCAATCTAATGCAGATCAACTTTTATCCTTAAAAAACTAAAATTATTGTAAAACTAAATATAGAGCCTTCTAATTTCCCTCTAGTCCCCCAAATTACTGGTATCTCTACTTCCTAAATAGCGTTAATACAAGTTACCCCATCACTTTTCAGAAGAATATGCAGAATTAGGATAAGCTTTATTTCATCCCAAGGTAGGAATCACTCAGACCACATTCCTCCCATTCTTTAGGGATCAGGTCACAGGCATAGTTCAAGTGTCTTCCTTCCTTGTAGGCTACTTACCAGGGAAGCTTTCCAAGGGTAAGTGAGCATTGGTGTGATGGCCAGTGCAAACCATAACTCCATCGAAGACATTCACCTCCTTTTTCCCTTCAGATACCGTGACCACCTCCCATTGGCCTGAAGTGGAGAAATCAGGCTGTTTCTTCACACTGCACACGGTGGTCTGAAAAGTAAAGGGGTAGCCACAGGGCACTATAACCACAGCCCATATAGTGGACATCTTCCCTGACAGGACTCTCCTTGCAGAGGGTAAACAAAGGGCTGATACCGCCTAACAGGCCTCATGCAGGGGTATTTCATTTTCATACTCCACAAATCAGAACTTTTTTGTTTGGGGCTGTGGTCAGAGTGAGAAAACTTCCATGAGGCAAGCTAAATAAAAGAGAGTTGGCAGACTAACGCTGCACTCTCCTCTGCTTCCAGAGAAGTGCAGACTACCAGTTCTCTGGACCATACCCTAGGGCAATGTGCTACGTGAATAAAGTTTGGGCTTCTCTTGTGCTTCTGAGACACTCCATGCACGAAATGCCTATTCCTCCCCATACCCCCAGACATCCTGAGACCCTCTGATGCCTTCTTACCGCAAGTCCTGTTCTCACTGTCTGGCCTTAAACTTGTGACTGAGCTAGAGGGCTCCCTTTCCTAACAGAGTAGAGAAACATCTCAGTGGCTCATATTTTATGTAAATGAACCTCTCTGACTCCCATAAATGCCCATTTTACAAGTAACTATAAAGAAAGAAGGTGTGAGATGGGATAGTCAGTGGCACAATTTTTAGCTTTAAAAAATAATAATAAATATAGGTTACTCTACCCAGGTTAAGGAAACATTAAGAATGTGTTCCTGTGCTTCTAGGGTTTATGCCATAATGTCTTGGTTGACTAATAGAGATACCCCTCTTGTATACCCGAGCCATCCTATACTATTTATTGTTCCTCTCGATCATGTTCTTACTTTTACACAGGCTGGTGCTTCTGCCTGGATCATCCTTTTATTCTTTCTTCATTTGTAGATACTCACCCTTCAACATTTAGCTTGGTATTATCTCCTCTAAGAAAACCTTCCTGGTGCCTGATGCCTCATGCCCTGATGGGTTAAGCAACCCTCCTCTGAGCTGCAATGTATAGATTTCTGTGGCATTTATCACTAACTCTTCATTTTTAATAATTATATTTACAATGAAATTTCTCTTCATTTTTCTATCTCTATAACTAGACTGTGAAATCACTAATTTTTTTTGTTTTTGTGTCTTCACTGTTTAGTATGGTAACAAACCTCTTCAATAAGTGTTTAAAGAAGTGAAGAGAAGTACCACTAGGCTGTAAATGATTGACTTTGGAAGTCGTCACTGGATATTGCCACTTTAATTTTGTTGTTAAAGAGAAAGAGTCATGATTTAGTAGAATGATCAGAAGGTAGAAGATTTGGGCTTTTTGCCAGCTGTCAGAGTATTGATTCTTTTATGGTCATGGTTTAGAATGATAGGAATATCACAGAAGACTTTACAGCAGGAAGGAACCAGTGAAGTGATCTAGTACAGGCATCTTGTTTTACAAATAAACTTAAGATACATCAACGTTGAGGAACTTACTTGTCTGAAGTCACAAGTTGATTAGTGGTAGAGCAAAGACTAGAACTCAAGTTTTTGCTTCCCAATTCAATGTTCCTCCCTCTATGCCAGAGTTAACTTATTTGCTTCCTAGTAACTTTTCAATACCTACTTCACTGGGTTGTTGTGATCACATAAATAATGCACTGGAAAGTACTTCAGAAAGTATAAAAGGGCTAAGCAGCAAGTTGTGGAAACAGAAGGTTTTAAAATTCCCATACCTGTCAGTTCCCCTCATTGTTTTATTGTAATCAAATGATATAGAATGAAGGCAATGAAATGAAGGTGGCTTCCTGGATCTGCAGTCAAAATACATAGAAGAGGGACCTTTCCATGAATATTTTGAGACACAGGGAAGACAAAGAGTGGATTCTGGATAGAATAGATACATGAGCATATCAAACCAATCTAAGCACTGGTAAATAAGACCAGTTATTCATTTACTTGACAACTCAAAACACAGAGATACCCACGAAATTCCCTACCTTAAATCGAATGTACTTTAGAAGGTCAAATTCTTTGGCATACATCCTGAAATACTCCAGGACCTGGGAGTTGTGCATGAAGTTAGGATAGTGATCTGGGATGGGGTAGTCACTGAAGCACATCATCTCCTTAGAAGTGTTGATGACCACTGACTTGTAAATACTGGCCCTCCCTTCTTCAGGTTCTTCCTGCAGTAAGTAAAAAGCATTCATGGCAACTTGAGAATTAAGGTCATGGTTTATAAACAGCCAACAAACATTTGAAAATGTTTTCTGAAAGAAATGCCAATTTAAAAAGTCCCGGGCTTCCCTGGTGGCGCAATGGTTGAGAGTCTGCCTGCCGATGCAGGGGACACGGGTTCGTGTCCCGGTCCGGGAAGATCCCACATGCCACGGAACAGCTGGGCCCGTGAGCCATGGCCACTAGGCCTGCGTGTCCGGAACCTGTGCTCCGCAACGGGAGAGACCACAACAGTGAGAGGCCCGCGTACAGCAAAAAAAAAAAAGAAAAAAGTCCCCTCCCCACAACCCTTCACATCTCCCAGTATTTGTGCCCTCGTGCAGTCTCTTCCCCTTGAATCTAAGTTGTCTTTATGACTTGCTTTTGACCAACAGCATGCAGTTGGGATGATACTGAATGGCTTCCAAGACTAAGTGATAAGTAGTCTTGCAGTTTCTGCCTGAGTCTCTTAGAAAGCTTGCTGTGGTGGAAGTCAGCAGCCACGTAAGAAGTCCAGCTACCCTGAGACCACCATCCTGTGAGGAAGCCTGAGCTAGCCACATGAAGAGCATGTTTGGGATAGAGAGATGTGCAGCCAGCCCCCAGAAGGTCTAGTTATCCCAACTGACGTTCTAAATATGTGAGCAGGGAGGTCATAGCACACATCCAGGCCCAGCTGTCACCTGATTGCCATGACGTAAGACTCCAAGTAAGAACTCCCCATCTGAGTCTTTTAAATAGTATATATATTTCAAAGCCTAGGGAAGTTTCAAGAGTTTCATACACTTGCCACATTGTTCTCCAGGAAACACTGTACTAACTTACATTCTGTCCACTAAGTGTTCCCATTTTACCTCGTTTTTACTAATTACGAAGACAATTACTCAGTGTTAGCAAAAATGAGGTGAAATGAGATCTTAGTACAATATTTTCTGGACAGCAATGTGACAAGAATATGAAACCCTTGCAACTTAGCCTTTTAAAGAAAGATTCAGCATTGTAGACAAAGATTTATGTTTAAGGATGTGAATGACAGCATTATTTATAACATAAAAAAGAAATAAGCTAAATGCTGCAATATTGTGATTTATAAGAAATATATATTTGGTTATCCAGATGGTCAAAATATATTCTCATATATGGTCTTTTTCCCCAGTTCCTGGCTCAGAGCTCCCAATACTCTCCTAATTTCCTAACTGTTGAGAGTGATACAAGTGTCTATTGTTATGTTAATATGGTGACCTTTAGAAAGCAACTAAGGTTGTGGGCTGTTTACCAATGGAGCAAACACTGTGATTAGAGGGTTGTAACTTTCAGTTGCCTATCCCCTGACCTCTGGGGAGGCGACAGGGGCTGGAAGTTGAATCAATAGCCAATGCCCAATGATTTAATCAATCATGCCTATGTCATAAAGTCTCCATAAAAACCCAAAAGAGTGGGGTTCAGGGAGCTCCCAGGATGGTGAACCGAAGAGACTAGGGGAGAGCGGTGTGCCTGGAGAGGGCATGGAAGCTCAGTGTCCTTTTCCCTATGTATCTCTTTCATTTGCCTGTTCCTAAATTATATTCTTTTATAACAAACCAGTTACCTAGTGAGTAAATGGGTTTCCTGTATTCTGTAGCTGCTCTAGCAAATTAATCAAACCCAATGGGGGAGGGGTTCGTGGGAATTTCTGATTTATACTCGGTTGGTCAGAAGTATAGGTAACAACCTGGACTTGAGAATGGCAACTGAAGTCCAAATCCCAGGAGGGGGTTGTTGGAACCTCCAATCTGTAGGTGGTTGTTCAGAAGCCCAGGTAATAACCAGGGCTTATGACTGGTGTCTGAAGTGGAGTCGAGGGTGAAGTCTTGTAGGACTGAGCCCTCAATCTGTGGAATCTGACGCTGTCTCTGTGTAGATAGGGATCACAATTGAGTTGAATTCTTGGACATCCTGCTAGTGTTTGAGAATTGTTTGCTGGTGTCTGAGGACCACCCGCCACCCACATACACACACTGGAATTGGTCTCAGAACCATTTAATGCCCAACAAAATACACTGTAATTTGAGAACCACTGCTCCAGATCCTTGCTACCTAAAGTACGATCTGTGGACTAGCAGCAGGGGCATCACTTGGAAGATTGTTAGAAATGCAGAATCTTAGGCCCCATCCCAGACCTACTGAATTGGAATCTGCCTTTTAACAAAATCCTCAAGTGATTCAGATGCATCTGAAAGCTGAGAAGCATTGCTCTAGCTGATATCAAACCCCAGTTCACTGTTCTCTCCCCATCAAGGTTAACTTCTTTGCTTCCTCAAAAACTTCTAATAACTACCTCATGGGGGTGTTGTAGTGATCACATAAAATAGCGCCATATCGGGCTTCCCTGGTGGCGCAGTGGTTGGGAGTCCGCCTGCCGATGCAGGGGACGCGGGTTCGTGCCCCGGTCCGGGAGGATCCCACTGTGCCGCGGAGCGGCTGGGCCAGTGAGCCATGGCCTCTGAGCCTGCGCATCGAAAGCCTCTGCTCCGCAACGGGAGAGGCCACAGCAGTGAGAGGCCCGCGTATCGCAAAAAAAAAAAAAATAGCGCCATATCTACCCAGATTGTTATGTTAGCCTCTCACTGAGATATCATAAATGATGACTTTTCAACTCTACTAGAATTTTTTAAAATTGTTTTGATTATGGAAAATTACCTTAACCAATTTGGACCCCCTCTTCTCTTTTTATTCCAGAAAAAGATATATGGATGTTACTGAACATTGAATGGCCACAAAGGAGAGTGTTCCTTGGTTTTGCCCACATTAGAGATGATTTTCCTCCCATTTTTAGAGAAGAATTTTTCAATTTCAGAATCCTGAATAGATCATTCCCATTTCTCTGCCCCATACTTCAAGATCTCATTCCCTTTGGCTGCTAATAATGTTTCTACAGGTCTCTTCTAATCTATCCTACCTATTTCAACCAAAGTGTTCTTTCTAGGGTATGGTTGTATCTCTGCCCTAATTAAAATTTTAGATGCTGCCCCATTTTCTCTAGTTTATATTTTTCAGCTTAGGATTCAAAGACCTCCATAATGTCTTAGAGTCTATTCTTTATCTCCCCAACTAGATTGTAGGCCCCTTGACTTGTATTCATGCTCTTTCCCACAGCATATAAAATTATAAATAGCACGTAGTAGATATTTAATAGATGTACATTGAATTATACTGAGAAAGGTACATATAGAAAAAGGAAATAAATTTCACAAAATGCATAACAAACTAATGAAATACATCAAAATTTATTACAAAAACAGTTGAATAAGATATTTTTATCTTATTCACAAAAATTTGCTGTAAGGAAAATTGCAAAATAATATAAAATCAAATGCATAGATATATTCATTTTATAGTATTTAAAATATCTATTAATTAGAAACCAGTTAAAATGCCCCCCTCCCCCAATAGGAAAAGGGTTTAGTAAATTATGGTATCTCAATATGATGAAGAATTTACCTTCTACACCACTCCTTAAGTATCCTGCTAAATTCAAAGCAGATCCTGTCAACCCACTGCTTAATGGGCTCTACTGATTCCATTTGGAAAAGCAAATTTCTTATTTTGAAACTCAGTATATTTCACAATCTATCCCAATCCACCTTTGTATCGTCACTTAGTGCTCTCCTCAATTAATTTCAAGCTTCTGAGTCATTAAATTGTTGTTGAAACATTCCAGACTCTTTCACAACTTTAAACTTTTGTAACAGTATAGTACTGCTTCTTCATTTGGAAAATTCCTATCTATCATTCAAGAGTCACATCAAATGTCACTTCTTTGGAGAAATATTTCTTGTCCTCTCCACTGAGTTAAATGCCCCATTCAACCTCCAAGCTGCCAAAACTCTCTGCTCAAATTGCCATCAAGGCAAATTAGAACATGCGATATTCTGCATTTGTTTCTATGACTGTGAGGTACCCGAAAGTAGGATTTGTGTCTTACTTTTTGCACCTCTGTCATCAAGACAGTACCTCATACATAGTGGATGCCTAATAAATGCTTTGAAATGAATTAATGAATGAATTATAGTGATTGAATTTGGAGATACTTAAAACTATGATTTTGAAATCTGTATAGGAACACTGAAAATGGCCTATAACTTTAAGTGGAAAAAGTAATATTACAAAATTAAGGTCACATTCTAATCACCAAATATATAATATTATGTATGCCTAGGGCAATTGTATACCTATGTCTACCCATATTTATATAATTACACATTGTATAATCTCTCCCCTGTTATATGAGTATATTTTAATTATTTTAAATCAATAAAACTTCAAAGTAGGAAAAACAAATTGATTTATTAAGGAGGTAGGATTTTTTCTTTTATTTTTGTAGAAATGTTGTTTATACTACAACTTGATGATAAAAAACTTCAACAAACTAGGAATAGAGGGAAACATCTTCAATTTAATAAGGAACATCTACAAAATACCTGCAGCTAACAGCATACTTAATAGTGAGAAAATGGACAATTTCCCTCCCATAAAATTGAGAACAAGGCGAGGATATCCTCTCTTACAACTTCTATTCAACACTGCACTAGAAATCCTAACTAATGTAATAAGATAAGAAAGGAAATAAAAGTATACAGATTGGGAAGGAATAAATAAAATGATTTTTTTTACAGATGATATGACTGTCTGTGTAGAAAATCTCAAAGATTTAAAAATAAAAATTCCTGGAACTGATAAGCAATTATAGCAGGGTTGCAAGATACAAGGTTAATATACAAAAGTCACTTACTTTCCTATATACCAGAAATGAAAAATTGGACTTTGAAATTAAAAAAACAGTACCATTTATAATAACACTCCCCCCAAATTAAGTGCTTAGGTAAAAATCTAACAAAATATGTATGAGACTTATATGCAGATACCATAAACCACAGAAGAAGAAAAACAAAGATATGAATAAATGGAAAGATATGCTGTGCTCATAGATTGGAAGACTCAGTATTGTTAAGATGTCAGTTTTCCCAACTTGATCTGTAGATTCAACACAATCCCAATCAACATCTAAGCTAGCTATTTTGTAGATATTGACAAACTGATTCTAAAATTTATGTGGAAAGAAAAAAAGGCCTAGAATAGCCAACTTTGTCCTTACATGTGGACTGTGACTAGTGACTTTCTTGCAAAGAGTATAGTATGACAAGGGAGAAAAAAAGGAGCAACTTTAAAGTGGCAAACCCTGATAAACACCATCTCAAGCCAGGTCATCAAGGTTAACATCAATCGGTGTGATAAGTTTGATAGTGTGTACCATTGATACGATGTGATGAGAACAGCACCCTACCTCTAAGGCCTTCCTCCCCAAAATTCATAACCCCAGTCTAACCATGATGAAAACATCAGACAAATCCCAGCTGAGGGACATTTTATAAAATACCTAACCAGTAATCCTCAAAACTGTCAGAGTCATCAAAAACAAGGAAAGTCTGAGAAATTGTCACATCCAAGAGGAGCCTAAGGAGACATGACAACTACATGCATCGTGGTGTTCTGGATGGGAACACCTGGAACAGGAAATGGCCGTTAGGGAAAAACCTAAGTAAATGTGAATAAAGCATGGACTTCAACTAATAATAATGTATCAATACTGGTTCATTAATTAGGACAAATGTAGCATACTAATGTAAGATATTAATAATATCTGGGCATGGGGTATATGGGAACTCTGTACTATCTTCCTAATAATTCTGTAAATCTAACACAGTTCTAAAATTCAAAGTTTACTTAAACATGTTGTTTGTACATAGCACGTTTTTTCAAAAAAAATGAAATTAATGAGTGGTAGGGTTCTTTTGGAACCAAGATGTTTGAGGGGGCAGGGGTAGACACATTCCTATCAAATTTGACTTCATTCATTCATTCAGTAGATATTTCTAAAGTCTCTCTGTAATAAAAACACTATATTAATGCTAAAAAATACAAGTCTGTCCCTGTTTTCCAAGGGTTCAAAATTTAGTACAAAGATTGGAGTCATGCTTTCCACAGCAGGTATGTTGGGGTCACTGAGCTAAATGAATCACAGATCTTACTCCTGTGACAATAATCATATATTTGTATTCTTTTTCAAGTAACTAAGGCAAAAAAAGTGTTATTGTGTGTCAACAAAAACCTTCAAGCCCTTCTAAACACCTGATTGGACCCTATGTAGGGTTCATTACTGTCAACTCACCGCTTTACAAAAGAGAGTGAGGGCAGAGCAGTACTGGGTCAGTGAGTGGAAGAAGCAGCTTCTGCTCCTGCATTTTAGTTTTTCCTACCATCGGCGAATAATCTGCCCTCTAGAGATGTATCTTGATTCTATTTCCTGCCTAAGCACATGACTCGCATTGAGTAGGAAGTTCATATGAGAAAAGAGAGAACCAGGGACGTAGGGTAGTATAATTGGAACTGAAGGGACTGGAGGCAATAGTAAGGGCAGAAGAAAGGAGAAAAATGACTCCCCTTCAGTGGGAGGAGTGAGAACAGTGTGGATCTTCTGTTCCTTTGACAGACTCTCAGAATCCCGTGGGACAGAAGCTGTCTTAGGACTGTTGTTCTCAGCGTTGTCTTCACACTGGACTCATCTGGGGAACTCTAAAATACTAATGCCTGGTCCTTACTCCCAGAGACCCTGTTTTTTTTGTTTTTTATTTTTTTTTCCGGTACGCGGGCCTCTCACTGTTGTGGCCTCTCCCGCTGCGGAACACAGGCTGCGGATGCGCAGGCTCAGCGGCCATGGCTCACGGGCCCAGCCTCTCCGCGGCATGTGGGATCTTCCCGAACCGGGGCACGAACCCGCGTTCCCTGCATCGGCAGGCGGACTCTCAACCACTGCGCCACCAGGGAAGCCCAGGGACCCTGTTTTAATTGCTCCTTCTCTAATGTGTAGACAAGGTTGAGTTCTGCTGGTAAGAGGTCGTGTGGTGGCCCCGGAAAGCTCAGGGCACCAGAATTTATCCCATCCACCTCAGAAGTCTTTTCTCCACACATCCTTAGCTAAACTGCACAATGCCTGAGGGCAGTGGCAGGAAGTTATATAACTCTGTGTCTCCACACCATCTAACAAAGTCTGAGCTTCAGAAATGTTTGTTCAATGAACTGTTATCGATTTTGTTTTCAACACGCAATGTGATCCTCATTTATCACCTGGGAAAGCTGGGGTAAAAGCTGAAGGGCAAAGGTTTCCATGTTGGCTGCACATTAGAAATAGCTAGTGGAGAGCTTTATTGACACCCCAGGCCAATAAAACCAGAATCTGGATGGACTGATATCAGTATTTGTTAAAGTTTGTTAAAGTTCCCCAGGTGATTGTTCAGTGTTGCAGCCAAAGCTGACAGCCACTGCTCTACAGTTACCCTCTTTTAAGTATTTTTGTATCCATTCAGTTGTCTTTTTTTTTGGGGGGGGGGTTGATATTTAAGAATTAAACACCGATTCAACTAAGGGTTTATTACTTAATTTCATATTTTAAATTAAAATGTTCTAAATACGCCCATCTTACATTATATTGTATCCATGTGCTATCTTTGTATCACATATACACTTTAGAACCTCACTACGTGAACTGTAGTTATCAGATCAGTAGCATCAACATCACCTGGGGCTTTGCCTGAAATATAGAATCTTGGCACCACCCCAGATTAATGAATCGGAATGTACACTTCAGCAAAAGCTCCAGTGATTCATGTGCACATTAAAGTTGGAGAAGCACTGCTTTGGTATGCTTTAAGGATTTTTAAAATTCAGATTGACTAAAGAATATTAAAAATTATTTTCCAGCAATACATGCTCATTAAAACCTCAGCATTTCATAAGAGATTTATCATTTTAAGCTATTTCGTTCATAAAGTAATATTGCAGTATGAAAATTAAAGTGATATGTCTCACATTACTACCGACTTTTCACCATCAGTCTGGTCTAACATTAATGAGGAGATCAAGAAGAAAGAAATTTATATTGAGTCCCTGAGACCTGTTACAAGAAAGAGAAAATGGAAGCCCTGAGTTGCCAGTGGCTTACTGGACACCCGGTAGCAATGGTGGCATTCCAAAGTGCTTGGGACGATCCTATATATGAAACCCCCAATGAATTACAGAAAATTTAGGGGGGTAGGATGGGGGAGAGGAAGGCTCCAAATAACAAGCAAGGGGGTCACAGAAAAGCAGATCTGAGGCAATTCTTGAGGAAACCAGCATCAGCATGTAAAACATGTTTAATCTGCAATTAGGCTCCACAACTGTGTAACTGTGGAATATGTGAGAATGAAGGTCTCTATTTCACAAGCATTCTAAGCAGCCACCCAAGATATTTTGCTTCTCTAGGATTCATTTATAAAATGTAAATATATTTGGTGCCTAATATATGCCAGGCATCCCCCATGGCTCTAGAAATATAGTGGTGTTTGTGTGTGCCTTTATAATATATGTAAAATATATGTATGTTATATATAATGTAATAGACACAGATGTGGTCTGTCTTAACAGCAGTCAGAGCATTATGATGAAATATAGCTTATTTATTTTCAAGAAAGCAGTTTATAAGGTGCTGAAGTTTTGCCAAGAGTATAATCAGAAAACACTCCAAATTGGGTCTTTAACAGAGAGGAAGTTTAAACCACTTTGGAAGTAAAACCTGATAATCAGGTAGGATGGTGGACCCTTCACTAATTTCATGCCTGGTCAGTAGTTGCCAGACCTGGCTAGGATGCTTACCAGACACCAAATGTGTGGGCCACACTCTAGGCCAACTGAATAATAACTGATGTTTAGCAATTATTGTGCCACTGTTATTAGTGATGACATGAGTATTCATTCACTTAATCGCCACAATAACTATGAAGTGGGTGCCAATATTATCTCCTTCTTAAAGATGACAACACAGAGGTACAGAGAGGGTTAATGGTTTTCCCCAAGGTCACAGTAGGATTTGAACCCAGACGTGCTCTTAATGTCTACACCATGCTGTGGCTGGATTTCAAAAGTAAAATTTCCTATTTATTACAAAATATTAATTAACAGTCTTTTCAGCCATGCCCAAGACTGATTATGACCGAGGCATGCATGGTGTGCTAAGGAGTATCCACCCTAGATCCGAATAGGGACGATTGTCAAATAGAGTTAGTCCCCAAGACAGAGCCCAGATGCAAAACAACTGTACTGCTGTTCTACTAAGGAATGCTATGAACGAATGAAACCACTTTTAAGTAGCTGGCCAGCACCGTATTCGTTTTGTGAAATATGAAACAAATCTGGACACCTTAATACCATTCACTGGCTTAAAAAGTGAGTTGAAAAGCAAACCCAATGGATGTTGTTTTGGAGATCAGTTAAGGAGGGTGATATTCTTTGACATATAATAAGCTTAACTATCATTTAAGTAAGAAGATACCTTAACTGTTAGTAACAAGTTGCAGGACTCGGTGTGCATATTAAAGCAACTCAACTTTAAAACTGAGTCTGTGCAAGGACAAGAAAACCCAGTTGCAGGTGCCCTCTGCCCTTCTCTGAAGACAGGACTACTGCTTTGATTTCTCAAGTGAAGGAAAAGTGCAAAGCAAGGAAGGCAGCCAGATTTTATATCCTATTCAAGCACTAGACTCATTAGAGAATTGTTTAAAGTAAAGAAGGAAGGAAGCAACGAAGGAAGGAAGGTAAGAAAGAAAAGAAAAAAAAAAAGTAAGGTTAGAAGAGATTGAAAAGGGGGATTCCTGGAAGGAGTTGTAAGCAGTATTCTAGATCACTTACCGATGAACGCAGACCAAGAGCAACCACTTTACATGATGCCATTCTGCTACACCCCCCTACCAAGATTGTTACCCTTTTCTGGATAGCGGCAAAACTCATTACAGACAGTGCCCAACTTGTGATTTTTTGACTTTACAATGGTTCAAAAGCAATACACATTCCATAGAAACCACACTTCGAATTTTGATCTTTTCCTGGGTTAGCGATATTTTGTAACATACTCCGGTGATGCTGGACAGTGGCAGCTTCCAGTCAGCTGGAAGGATCAGGAGGGTAAACAACTGATAGACTTACAACCATTCTGCACCCAAACAACCATTCTGTTTTTCATGTTCACTACAGCATTCAATAAATTACATGAGCTATTCGACACTTTATTATAAAATAGGCTTTGTGTGAGATGATTTTGCCTGACTGTAGGCTAACGTAAGTGTTTTGAGCACGTTTAAGGTAGGCTAGGCTCAGCTATGGTGTGAGGTAGATTAGGTGCATTAAATACATTTGTAACAGGATATTTTCAATTTACGATGGGCTTATCAAGATGTAACCTCATTGTAAATCAAGGAAGATCTGTAAATGAAAATGATCTCTGTGCCATTTTCACAGACATCAGTAAAGGACAGAACGAGTGATACCTGCGTCCCATTTTGCTGCCAGCGTAGGGAAAGAGGAACCTGCATAGAACCTGAGGTGATGGCTGCTGAGAGGAGGTCAGCAGGTTGAAGTCTGGCAGGTTTAATCACTGTGAAGCCCATCATACTTCCTGACACGAGGTAAAATATCTTATGCACCTAGTTACAGCGAGAGTTCCAAGTATTAAGGAAAAAGATTTACCTGAAACCGCCACAGCCCTCCGATGTCATCAGTCCCTTCAAAGCAGACGGGCTCCAAGCCTTCTTCCAGGCAGCACTTGATAGATGTGAGCCCACTCACTCCTCCCCCAATCACAGCAATTCTTTTCTTGGTCATGGTCTCCAGAGATCTTCACCAGGCTGGGTCAGTGTAACCTGTCCTAAAGAAAGGATGACAAAAGACAGAAAGCACACATCAGTTAATACCTTTCAAAGAAGAGCTTGAACGTGGCATTTAGATAAATTCTGCAGCAGCAGGTGCCTTTGGGGAACCCAGATTCCAGTGTCCTCATGGACCACCGGGAACTACTACCTTGGATGGGTGAGCCCTGTGCCTGGAAGACCCAGAGCTGAGACCCAGAGCTGAGAGCTCTGCTGTGGTACCCGACCTCGCTGCCTTTGCCCCAACACTGGCAGATCCTTCAGCTGCGATCTGGAGGGCACTGCACTTTCAGCTCTTTGCAAAGAAATGTAAAACAACAAAGTACAAACAGCAGCAATAGCCAATGTGGAGGGGCTGTTCAGCTCCACCTCCTTTCAGCCAACACACCGCCCACTCAGCAGCGCCCATTACCCCCACAGAGGGGAGAAAACGTGGGCCAAACCTGCTCTGGGCAGAAATAATTAACCCTATGACCTCTCTGTTTTTCACCTGCAGTTGCCCGCACTCTCAGCTACTCTCAGGGGAGACCCTAGGGGCCGGAATCTCCATCACCCGCCCTTCCCATTCACTTCTAACTTCCTGGTGTTGTCTTATAGTGACAGACTCCTACTGGTGAATGGAAACTGTCACCAACAGCCCCGAAGCAAGTCTTGCTCAAAAGCTTAAGCGGAGAACATCTGTCTTTCAGGAGATCTGTCAGAACACATCTGTCAGGCCCCTCGTCCACCTCTCCAAGCCAACCCCCAACCCCACAAATCGGATCTTTGGTTCCGTGCTACGGGAAGAAATTTACTTTAAAATACCCATGCACTGAGCTGGGTGCTGGGGTACAGTGGGGAGTGAGGGGATTAAATGTCCTACTTAAAGGAGCTTATAGTTTAGTAGAGAAGACTGATACACAAACAGATAATTTCAAAAAAATAAAAATACTGTAAAAAAGAACTTTCCTGACTCAGCTATCTGTGTGATTACAAACACACAGCTACCCGTGTGATTACACTTCTAAAATGTAACAAAATTTTCAAATTATTCGGAAAAGACCAATGTAATGGATATAGGATTTCATACACTAGGTCAGAATCAGGGCTTATTCAACCCAGGAGTCTATTTTGACAGCTGTAAGGGGTTCTGGGAGAGCTGGGTTGTGACAGATGCCATGCATCTTTGTGCACCTCATACTACTCCCTGAGTCAACCTTGCTGAAGATGATTTGATGCCAATAATTCCAGCATTGGGTTTTGACTTACTAACATCACCCCAAAAGTATCCTTCCCGGACCAATCACTATTTCTCAAGGGTTTACCTTATATGGTACAAAAGATACAATGGGAATGGACACATGTAATCCTCTCAGCAACCCCAAGAAGAACGTACTATCAACTACATCTTTTGCAAGTAAGTGGAAAGGCAGGAAGGTACACCTGGCAGTCTGGCTTCAATCACTATATATACTGCTCCTTTATGAGGATATTTTTACGTCTTTTTTAGCCACAAGTCCTTTGTCCATTTCTCAGCTCTCTATTGCATCCCCTTTCTTTGCCTAGCACCTGCCTTTACAGTTTACACTTTAGTTGAACTGCTTTTAGCTGTTGCCTTATTTCAACTACTTTAAAATGTGTTTAAAAAAAGATCTTTGGTTTGGGAAATCATTTGGCTCCATCAGGAAGTCTCCTGTTCAAAATATGGTCTGAATTATATGAACACACACACACATGCACACACACACACACACACGTAATCACACACACAGTGGGGAACACATGACATCAACATAGCCTAATGAGAGAATAAAGGGAAAGAAGCTTAAGGATGGAGTTATATATATTTCTCAGTAATTAAAGTGTTTTTGTGTTTTGATGTGGTTCTGTCTTTTTGATATAGTTCTTATTATCAAAATGTCATTAATCTCTCAATAGTCATCTTAAGACAAGCTAATCAAAAAGTTCGTATTTTTCTTTAAAAAAAAAAGCTACTATTTACTTTTGTTCTGGATTCTCTTCTCACTTTTCTCCAGAAATCCCTTATTTAACTAGTGTCCTCACCATCAAATACCATGAAATAGAATGTCTTTTGTCACCAAATATCTTTTCTTCTGTCTAATGCTACTTTCTCTTAGAAAGAAAAAGCAGGGTTTTTTTTCCAGTTGCCTAAATGCCTCTCCCTTAAGATTTCAAAAATATTAACCTCTTGTCTTATCTCTTCCCAAGATTTATGGCAGCAGAAGGGCCACTGAATACTAAAGAACAAGAAGTTCTCATATAATCATCCTGTTTCTATTAGACCATGGGTTATTGGGTGTTGGAGAAGTTAGTGACTTCCTTTGAGTTAATGAGCTGCTGGACCACAAAAAGCCAATCTGAGTCTGAGGGAGATGATTGCAAGTCACCCAGAGATCCCAGAATCTGAGCTGGATGTAGGACCTGGATGGAATTTGGAGTTGTCTCCCTTGGGATGGGGATGAGCATATCAGGAGAAGGATGAACACAGAATTCTAGTGGCTGGAGGGGTGTCAGACAATGCTAGCTCTTCATTAAAATCTGTTTTCCTCATATTACAGAATTATAGGACTGTAGCTGGGATGGGGCTGCCCAAATAGCAACAGTATTTCCCAGTTTCCCTTGCAGCTGCACGTGGCCATATGACTAAGTTCTCACTAAGTTCTGTCTAACCCATTTAAAAGGCAATGGTTTCCTGTAGCCTAGAATAATGATAACAGAGAGATGTTTGGGAACTATGTATTGAAGTAGGTCCACTATCAGATTGGGGCCCTAAATGACTGGATATTCTAGTCTGGATCTATTAATCTTGGACTCTTACATGAGAGATAAGTAAATTGCTATTTTGTTTATGCTATAGAATTTTTAATTTTGCTTTTTACAGCAGTTAAGACAACCCTAATTAATATTAGTATCAATATTATTTGGACCTGTAACTTTTTAGACTGATAACTTTCATAAAAGTTTTCAGTTATAAATGTGAACTTATATTATAATAGTACTTTTAAAAATAAAATTTTGAAAAGTGTTTTAATGCAACCCTTTTACATATTGGAAGTTTAACTTATAAATGAATTACTTGTAAACTGGATAATTCTGAATGTACTAGAGATGCCTAGTTATAGGAAAACTGATGAATACTTTTATAAACTGAATATTAATATCTCCCTACTGAATCGGTTTTAGAATTTCAGAACAATACAAGAATTACTTTTAAAACTTAGTATTTTAAAATATAATTTTAATGTTCTACTACTTTTTTTTAATAAACTTATTTATTTTATTTATTTATTTTTGGCTTTGTTGGGTCTTTGTCTCTGCACATGGGCTTTCTCTAGCTGCCATGATTTGGGGCTACTCTTTGTTGCGGTGCGCAGGGTTCTCATTGCGGTGGCTTCCCTTGTAGTGGAGTACTGGCTCTAGGCACGTGGGCTTCAGTAGTTGCAGCACATGGGCTCAGTAGATGTGGCTTGCGGGCTCTAGAGCACAGGCTCAGTGGTTGTAGCACACAGGGCTTAGTTGCTCCGCAGCCTGTGGGATCTTCCGAGACCAGGGATCGAACCCGTGTCCCCTGTATTGGCAGGCGGATTCTCATCCACTGTGCCACAGGGAAGCCCTGCTCCACTACTTTAATTGTGTTTTGTAATTAATTACTTTTAAACTTGGCAAATATGTTTTATGTTGTTTTAAAATTACTTGTAAAATGTTTTAAACCTTGACTCAAATTTTCTCTCTGTTTAGGCTAACTGCAAATTTGCAAGTGAGTATATACAGGCTCAACTTTGACTAAAGTTTTTCTACGGACAAAAGGCAGGCAGAGGACATGGGGGGTGGGGGGAGGACCATAGGGTCCTGCTCCATTTCAGCTGTGCTTCCTGTGCATCCAGTGCTGCAAGCCATGCTCTAACACACAAACACAAGTAATGGAAGAGTCTGCCCTTCGTGATTTTCAAAGATGATTGGAAATACAGAATATAAACCCACTAAATAGATTTAGAGATACTTAAAAATACCATAAAAAGAAGAGGAAAATCTCCAATGAAGAAATGACTGGGTTCTAAAAAGTTAATCAATTTTAACAATTCTAATCAATTGTTGAAAATCAGAACACATTTTCCCATAGAACCAATGTCATTTTTTATGGTTAAGGCACTAGAAATATTGTAAAAACCAAATGAAGCTCAAAAGAAAATCAGTTAAAATTCTGGATCAGTAGGAATGGAAGTTTTGTGGTAATGGCTCATTCACATTGAGAAGAACACCACTCATATCTGATGAGTCTCTGGGGGCTCTTGTCCTCCCATTCAGTCTTCAGGCACAGTGTCCTTGTGGCCTGCACATCAGAGACAGTTGAGACTTGTCCTAGGGTGAGGACAGGGGAGATCATGAGAAGAAGATGATTCTAGGTATGGTTCAGAGGTAGAATGACTGTAATGATGGATGTGGAGCAGAGGTGTCATACAGAGAGTTTTCTTGTGCACATTCCCAGCCAATATCCACCTCCAGAGGTAAACATTGTTTCCTTTTGTTTTTGTTTGTTTTTTATTACTGAGGTATAATTGACATGTAACATATTAGTTTCAGGTGTGCAACACTTGTGCATCTGAATATTTGTATATTGTGAAATGATAACCAAAATAAGTCTAGTTAACATCTGATGCTTTTATTTGTTCTCAAACTTCATATAAATACAATTATATAGTATATACTCTCTGTGCTTGGAATCGTTACACAATGTAGTGATTTTAAGATTTATCCAGGTAGTTGCGTGTATCAGTAGGTTGCTATTTTTATTTGTATGAATCTATAATTTGTTTATCCATTCTCCTATTGATGAATATTTGGATTATTTCCACTTTTTGGTGTAATGAAGGTGTTTTATTCTTGAACAAGTCCTTTTTGTGGACGTCTGCTCTCATTTTTCTTGTGTGCCTAAGAGTGCAATTGCTTGGTCATAGGGTAGGTTTAACTTTAGTTGCAACTGCCAAAAAGTTTTCAAAAGAGGTTGTGCCATTTTATACACTCACCTGCAATATATGAAAGCTCCAGTAGCTTCATAGCCTCTCAGCACTTGGTACTGTTCGTCATTCTTGTGGGTGTGTGGTATTATCTCATGGTGTGTGTTTTTTCTTTTGTTTTTTTTTGCCGTATGCGGGCCTCTCACTGTTGTGGCCTCTCCCGTTGCGGAGCACAGGCTCCGGACGCGCAGGCTCAGCGGCCATGGCTCACGGGCCCAGCCGCTCCGCGGCATGTGGGATCTTCGCGGACCAGGGCACGAACCCGTGTCCCCTGCATCAGCAGGCGGACTCTCAACCCCTGCGCCACCAGGGAAGCCCCTCTCATGGTGTTTTTGATTTGAATTTCCCTGATGACTAATGATGCTGAGCGTCTTTCCATTTAATTTCTTGGCCATTTGTATATCTTCTTTGCAAAGTGTTTGTGAAAATGTTTTGCCCGTTTTTGAAAGCTGAGTGGTCTTATTATTGAGTTTTAAGAGTTCTTTGTACTATCTGGTTACAAATCCTTTGCAGATGTGTTTCAAAATATTTATTTATTTATTTATTTATTTTTGGCTGTGTTTGGTCTTCGTTGCTGTGCGCGGGCTTTCTCTAGTTGCAGCGAGCAGGGGCTTCTCTTCATTGCGGTGTGTGGGCTTCTTATTGCGGTGGCTTTTCTTGTTGAGGAGCACGGGCTCTAGGCATGTAGCCTCAGTAGTTGTGGCACATAGGCTCAGTGGTTGTGGCTTGCGGCCTCTAGAGCACAGGCTCAGTAGTTGTGGCACACGGGCTTAGTTGCTCTGCAGCATGTGGGATCTTCCCAGACCAGGGCAGGAACCTGTGTCCCCTGCGTTGGCAGGCGGATTCTTAACCACTGCACAACCATGGAAGTCCCTCACTTTCTTAATTGTGTTTTTTGATGAGCAGAAGTTTTAAATTTGGATGAAATCTATTTTATCTTTTTTTCCTTTATGGTTAGTACCTTTTGCTCTTTTATAAGAAATCTTTGCCTACTCTGAGCTCATATAGTCTCCTGTGTTTCCAGCTAGAAGATTTATAACTTAGATTTCACATTTAGATCTGCAATCCATTTTTTAAAAATTTATTTTCTTTATTTTTTGGCTGCATCTGGTCTTAGCTGTGGCATGCGGGATCTTCATTGAGGCATGTGGGATCTTTTCTTTGCGGCACGGGCTGTTTGTTGTGGCATGTGAGCTTCTCTTTAGTTGTGGCGTGTGGGTTTTCTCTCTCTAGTTGTGGTGCTTGGGCTCCAGGGTGTGTGGGCTCTGTAGTCTGAGGCACGCAGGCTCTCTCATTGAGGCCTGCGATCGCAGTAGTTGCGGCATTCGAGTGTAGTTCCTCCACAGCATGTGGGATCTTAGTTCCCTGACCAGGGATCAAACC
Organism: Aethalodelphis obliquidens; assembly: GCF_003676395.1. Taxonomy (NCBI): domain Eukaryota; kingdom Metazoa; phylum Chordata; class Mammalia; order Artiodactyla; family Delphinidae; genus Aethalodelphis; species Aethalodelphis obliquidens. The sequence continues at coordinate 8,329,459 of NW_020838014.1, read as the reverse complement.
CGCATCCCCTGAATTGGAAGGCCATTGCTTACCACTGGACCACCAGGGAAGTCCCCTGCAATCCATTTGAAATTAATTTTTGTGAGTGGTATGAGTGTAAGAGTCAAGGTTTATTTTTTTTTTTCTATCTGGATGCTGTGTTTTCCAACACCATTTATTCTAAGGTCTTTCTTTCCCCTAGAATTGCATTGGTGTCTTTTCCATTGGTCAAGTAACAGTGTATGTGTGAGCCTATATCTGGACTCTATTCTGTTCCATTGGTCTATTTGTTTATCCTTATGCCTATACCACAGTGTATTAATTACTTACCTTGAGAGTAAAATTTGAAAATTGGTAGTATAAATCCTCCATCTTTATGCTCATTTTAAAGATGATTTTGATGATTCTAGGTTTTTTTGCAATTACATTTAAATTTTTAAATTAGCCTATCAATTTCTACCAAAAAAGCCTGCTGGGATTTTGATTAGGATCACATTGAATGTATAGACCATCTGGGGAGAAGTGACATCATAACAATTAAATCTTCCTCTGTGAAATAGGCTCTTTCTTCTTTCGTTAGGTCTTCTTTGATTTCTCCTGTCTTACAATTTTCACTGTAGAACCCTATGCATTTTATTTAGTCCTGTGTACCTTATTATGTTTTAAATCCTATTGTAAATGGTATTATTTTTACATTTTCATATTTCAATTGTTTGCTGCAAGTATAAAGAAATACAGCTGATATTTGTATATTGACTTTGTATCACATGGCCTTGCTTAATTCACGTATTACTTCTAGTAGTTTGTACATTCCTTGGATATTCTATGTACACAATCATGTCATTTATGAATAAAGACAGTTTTACTATTTCCTTTCCAATTTTTACATTTTTTGTTCTCTCCTTATTGCACTGGCAGGAACTCCAATACAATGTTGAATAGAAGTGGTGATAACAGATATCCTTGTCTTGTTAGGGCGAAGCATACACTATGTCACCATTAACTGTGATATTATTTGTATGTTTTAGGTAAATAACTTTTTTTTTTTTTTTCTGCAGTACACGGGCCTCTCACTGTTGTGGCCTCTCCCATTGCAGAGCACAGGCTCCAGATGCGCAGGCTCAGCGGCCATGGCTCACGGGCCCAGCTGCTCCGCGGCATGTGGGATCTTCCCGGACTGGGGCACAAACCCATGTTCCCTGCATCGGCAGGCGGACTCTCAGCCACTGCGCCACCAGGGAAGCCCTAGGTAAATAATCTTATCAAATTGAGGAAGTTTCTCTCTATTCTTAGTCAACTAAGTTTTTATTATGAATGGGTTTTGAATTTTATAAAATGCTTTTTCTGTATCTTTTAAAATGATGACATTGTTAAAATTATATTGAATGACTTTTTAAGTGTTAAGCCAGCTATGTCATTTGGATTGTTTTTCCACCTGTATTCTTGAGGGATACTATCTGTAATTTTTTTTTTCTTGTAATGTCCTTGATAGATTTTGATATCAAGGTTATGCTGGCCTCTCTGAAAGATTTTGTGTAGAATTGTTCATATTTTTCCTTAAAAGTTTGGTAACATTTATCAGGATAGCCATCTGGATCTGGTGCTTTTGTTGTTGCAATGTTATAAATTATGGATTTAATTTCATTAAAAGATACAGGATTATTCAAAATTTCTGTAAGTTGTGTTTTCCTAAAAAGTTGCCCATTTCTTCTAGGTTGTCAACTTTATTGACATAAAGTTGTTCATGAATCCTCATATTATTTTTTTCATGTATGTGGCATCTATAGTGATGTTGCCTCTGTCATCCTTGATATTAGGTATATCTGTTTTCTCTCTTACTCTTTTCCTTGATCAATTCTGTCAATTTTATTAATCTTTTTAAAGAACCATCTTTTGGCTTCATTGACTTTCTCTGTTTTTTTTAAAAATTTATTTATTTTTGGCTGCATTCGGTCTTTCTTGCTGTGCACAGGCTTTCTCTAGTTGTGGAGAGTGGGGGCTACTCTTCATTGTGGTGCACTTGCTTCTCATTGTGGTGGCTTCTCGCGTTGCAGAGCATTGGCTCTAGGCATGAGGGCTTCAGTAGTTGTGGCTCGTGGGCTCTAGAGTGCAGGCTCAATAGTTGTGGCACACTGGCTTAGTTGCTCTGCACCATGTGGGATCTTCCCGGACCAGGGATCCAACCTGTGTCCCTGGCACTGGCAGGCAGATTCTTAACCACTGCGCCACCAGGGAAGTCCCTGGCTTTCTCTGTTTTATATCTCTTTTCTATATCATAAATCTCTAATTTTATTTCTTTCTTTCTACCTTCTCTTTTTTGTACCTTGTTGAGATAGATACTTAATTCATCAAATTTCCATCTAAGAGCTGCTATAGCTGCATCTCACAAATTTTGATATGCTGTATTTTCATTACTGTTACTTTCAAAATATTTTCTAATTTCTATTGTAATTTCATCCTTGATGAATCAGTTACTTAGAAGTAAGTTACTTAATTTCCAGATGATTTGGGATTTTCTAGATATGTAACCAACAGGATCCTATGGGTCCTTCCCCTGACAGGCCTCTTCCCTATATCCTCTGCTTTAGCTCCTCTGAAGTATTGTACTTAGATGACTGTATCTGACACACAGTTCCTGAGTTGTTTTATAAATGCTAAACCCCCCACCAAATGGATGAAATTAACTACTTGATGACTGTGAGCACGTAGCCTGCAGACCTACTGGAGCCTGAGGATTGATAATGTTAACCCCTGTGACACCACCCTGTTACCTCACCATCAACCAATCAGAGAATTCGGCAGGAGCTCATCACATACACTGGGATGCCCCTCCCTTACCTTACCTTTAAAAATGCCTTGCTGAAACCCATTGGGGAGGTCAGGCTTTTTGAGCACTAGTTGTCCGGGGTTCCTTATATGGTGCCTTACAATAAATGCTGCACTTTCCCTCACCACAACCCATCAGGCGAGTGGACCCATGTTTTGGTTTGATAACAGATATCTTATTGTTATTGATTTCTGGTTTAATTTTTCTGTGGTTAAAGAACATATTTTGTATAATTTTAATCCTTTGACACTGATTACTAGTTTTATGGCTCAGCATATATTTTGTTCATTGTTCCATAAGCACTTGAAAAGATGGAGCAACGTACAGCTGTTGAGTACAGTTTTCTACAAGTGTCAGTTAAGTTGCTTAGTATTGTTGCTCAAATGTTCTATATCCTTACTAATATTTTGCCTCCTTGTCTATTGATTACTGAAGAGATATGTTAAAATCTCCAACTCTAATTCTATATTTGTCTTTCCCGTACAGTTCTGTCAATTTTTTGCTTCATAAATTTTGAAGTTATATTAGGTGCATATACATTTAGGATTATGTATTTCTCCTATGGAACTGATCTTCTAATTATTATGAATTTCCTTTTATTCTCTGTTACTTCTTCCTCAACACCTCCTTTGACCATTAATAATATAGCCATATCAGTTTTCATATGGTTACTGTTTTCACGGACTATCTTTTCCCATGTTTTATTTCCAGTTACTTATATTTAAATCAATTATGTTTAAGTGTATCTCTTGCAGGCAGGATATTGTTGGTTGTTTTATAAAAAACAGTCTGACAATCTTTTTCTTTTAAAGAGTTTTTAGTCCATTTAATTTTTTGTGATTACTGATATAGTTAGCTTTAAGTATACAATATTTGTTTTTTAATTTGTTCCATATGTTACTTCTTTCTTTGTTCCTGCTTTCCAGGTTTATTTCAGGTTAGTCAAGTATGTTTTAATTCTCCATTTTTCCTCTTTTATTGTCTTTTAACATATATTTCTTATATATTTAGTACTCTAATGATTACAATATACATCTTTAATTTATTACTGTCTTTTTTTTTTTTTTGGCGGTACTCCGGCCTCTCACTGTTGTGGCCTCTCCCGTTGCGGAGCACAGCCTCTAGACACGCAGGCCCAGCGGCCATGGCTCACGGGCCCAGCCACTCCACGGCATGTGGGATCTTCCCGGACCGGGGCATGAACCCGTGTCCCCTGCATCGGCAGGCGGACTCTTGACCACTGTGCCACCAGGGAAGCCCTATCTTGAATTAGTACTTAATTGCTTCACATACAGTGTAAGAGCCTTACAACAGTATAATTATAATTTTATTTATCTTTCCTGAAATTTGTGTTATCATTGTCATATGTTACTTCAAATGTTATGAACCCCACAATACATTGACAGTATTATTGTTTTAGACAGCAAATAGTCTTTTAAAAAGAGTATGAAGTGAAAATTTTAAAATTTTACCATTGATACCATATCAAGATATCAAATTCCTGGAAATAAACCTGAAAAAAGATATACAAGTCCTCTATGCAGAAAGTGAGAAATAATATTGGAAGAAATTAAAGATACCTAAATTAATGGAGTAAAATACCATGTTTATGTGTTATGAGTCAATACTGCAAGGATGTCAGGTCACTGCAATTTAGTCTTCAGATTCAATGCAATGCCAATCAAAATCTCAATGTGTAGACATGTGTGCACATGTGTATGTGTGTAGCTGATTTAAAAATCTTAGCCAAGGCACCTGAAAAAGAACAAGGCTCACCAAAGAAGATATACAGATGGCAAATAAGCATATGAAAAGATGTCCCACATCATATGACATCAGGCAAATGCAAATTAAAGTGACAATGAGGTAACACTACACACCTATGAGAATGGCCAGAAACCAAGAACACTGATGACACCAAATGCTGGCAAGGCTATGGTGCAACAGATACTCTTTCATTGCTGGTGGGAATGCAAAATGGTATAGCCACTTTGGAGGTTGCTTACAAACTATACATACTCTTACCATACATCCAGCCATCCAGCAATCGTGAGTCTTGGTATTTACCCAAAGGAGTTGAAAACTTATGTCCATACATAAACCTGCACTCAGATTTCCACGCCCCACCACCCAGCTTAATTGAGGTATAATTGATAAAGTTATATATAAAGTGTACACCACAATGATTTGCTACATTTTTACATTGTGAAATGATTACCACAATCAAGTTAATTAACACACCCATCACCTAACACAGTTACCTTTTGTGTGTGTGTGGTGAGAAAGCTTAACATTTACTTCCTTAGCAAATTTCAAGTATCCAATACAGCATTATTAACTATACTCACCATGCTGTACATTAGATTCTCAGAACTTATTCATCTTATAACTGAAATTTTATACCCTTTGACCAACATCTCCTCATTTTCCCTACCTTCTAGCCCTTGGTGACCACTGATCTACTCTGTTTTCATGAGTTCAGCTTTTTTCTTTTTTCAGATTCCACATATAATAATTCCACATCCTACTTTATGTGATAGCATACAGTACTTGTCTTTCCCTTCTGGTTTACTTCACCTAGCATAATGCCTTCTAGATTCATCTATGTTGTCACAAATGACAGCATTCCCTTTTTATGGCTGAATAATATTCTATTGTATGTGCATATAACATAGTTTCATTATCCATTCATCTTTTGGTGGACACTTAGGCTGTTTTCATATCCTGACTGTCGTGAATAATGCTGTAATGAATATGGAAGTGCACATATCTCTTCCAGGTGCTGATTTTGCTTCCTTCAGACACATACCCAGAAGTGGGACTTCTGGATCTTACCGTAGTTCTATATTTAATTTCTTGAGGAACCTCCAATCTGTTTTCTATAATAGCGGTATGAAATTACATTCCCACCAACAATGTACAAGAGTTCCCTTTTTGCAACATTCTTGTCAACATTTGTTATTTCTTACATATATTTCTTATGATAATAGCCATTCTAACAGGTATGAGGTGATATCTCATCAGTTTTGATTTGCATTTCCCTGATAATTATTGACGTTGAGCACCTTTTTATCTATCTGTTGGCCATTTGTATATTTTCTTTGGAAAGATATCTATTCACGTCCTTTGCCCATTTTTTAATCAGATTATTTGTTTTATTCCTATTGAGTTACATGAGTTTATATTTTAGATATCAACCCCTTATCAGATATATGATTTGCAAATATTTTCTCCCATTCTGTAGGTTGTCTTCTCATTTCCTTGTTTCCTTTGCTGTACAGAAGTTTTTTGGTTTGATGTAGTCCCAGTTGTTTATTTTTGCTTTTGTTGCTTGCGATTTTGGATGACCTAAAAAAATCATTGCCAACACCAATGTCAAGGAGCTTTTCCCTATGTTTTTTCCAAAGAGTTTTATCGTTTCTGGTCTTACATTTCAGTCTTGAATCCATTTCAGGTTAATTTTGTGAGTGGTATAAGATAGGGGTCTAATTTCATTCTTTTGCAATGTGGATATCTAGTTTTCCCAACACCATTTATTGAAGATACTATCCTTTTCCCATTTTATATTCTTGGCACCCATGTCAAAGATTAGTTAACTGTATATGTATGCATTTATTTCTGGGCTGTCCACTCTCTTCCATTGGTCTATGTGTCTGTTTCTTATGCTTGTATCATACTGCTTTGATTACTATAGGTTTTTAATGTAGTTTGAAATCAGGACGTGTAATGCCTCCAGCTTTGTTCTTTTTTCTCAAGGTTGTTTTGGGTATTTGGAGTCTTTTGTTGATACAGATGTTTATACCAGCTTTATTTGTTTGCTTGTTTTTCATTTTTCAATTATTTATTTATTTTGGCTGCACTGAGTCTTCATTGCAGCACGTGGGCTCTTTGTTGTGGCATGTGGGCTTCTCTAGTTGCGGCGCGCAGGCTCTAGAGTGCACAGACTCAGTAGATGTGGTGCATGGGCTTAGTTGCTGTACGTGGGATCTTAGTTCCCTGACCAGGGATTGAACCCATGCCCCTTGCATTGTGAGCATGGAGTCTTAACCACTGGACCACCAGGGAAGTCCCTATAGCAGCTTTATTTGTAATTGCCAAAACTTGGAAGCAATTTGATGTCTTTCAGTAGGCAAATGGATAAATAAACTGTGGTACATCTGGACAGCAGAATATTATTCAGTGTTAACAAGAAATGAACTACCAAACCATAAAAAGACATGGAGGAAACTTAAATGCATGTTACTAAGTGAAAGAAACTAAAATGAAAAGGCTACTGTGATGGTTAATTTTAAGTGTCAATTTGACTGGGCTAAGGTATGCCCAGATAGCTGGTAAAACATTATTTCTGAGTGTGTCTTCCAGGGTGTTTCTAGACGAGATTAGCATTTGAATTGGCAGGCTGAGTAAAGAAGATCACTCTTTACCTATGTGGGTGGGCATTACCCAATCCATGAACGTCCTGAATAAAACCAAAAGGTGAGGGAAGGACAAATTTGCTCTCTACTTGAGCTAGGACATCCATCTTCTCTTGCCCTCACACATGGTCACTCCTGGTTCTTGGGCTTTTGAACTGGACTATGACTTAAACCATTGGCTTCCCTGGTACTCAGGCTTTCAAACTGGGATTGGAACTACACCACTGGCTTTCCTGTGCTCCAGCTTGCAAATGGCAGATCAGGAGATTTCTCAGATTCCATAATCAGTGAACAAATCCCTCATAATAAGTCTCTTACTATCTATCTACCTATCTATCTATCTATCTATCTATCTATCTATCTATCTATCTATCTATGTGTATATATATCCTATTAGTTCTGTTTCTCTGGAGAACCCTGACTAATACAGCTACAAAGTACATGATTCTGACTATATAACATTCTGGGAAAGGCAAAACTATGAAGACAGTAAAATGATCACTGGTTGCCAGGGGTTTGAGGGGAGGGAGGGATGAATCGGTGAAGCAAAGAGGATTTTTAGGGCAGTAAAAATACTCTGTATGACAATATAATGGTGGATTTATGTTATTATATTATATTTGTTCAAGCCCATAGAATATACAACACCAAGAGTGAGCCCTAATGTAAAGTATGGACTTTGGGAGATAATGATGTGTCAGTGTAGGTTCTTTGATTGTAACAAATGTAACACTCTGGTGGAGGATGCTGATGATGTGGTAGGCTATGCCTGTGTGGGGCTGGGAGTACATGGGAAGTCTCTGTACCTCCCATCAATTTAACTTTGAAGCTAAAACTGCTCTAAAATTAAAAAAGTCTAAAAAAATGGAATCAAAAAATTTTTTTCAGTAATTCTTTTTGTTAAAAAAACAAGGTGGAAGACTTGCTGTACTAAGCTACAATTGTGTTGTGTTGGTGTAAGAATAGTCAAGTAGATGAATAGGGCACCATAGAGAATCCAGAAACTGGTTCATGCACATAAAGACATTTGATTTATGATGAAGTTGTCACTGCAAAGCACTTGGAAAAATAGCTTATCAATAAATGGTGCTGGGTGGAAAAAACCCCACAAAGCTTGATTCTTACTTAATATTCTACAAAATACGAATTCCAATTTATAGACATAAATGTACAAAAAATCCTAGATGGTGTAATAAGAAAAAGAACTGGGACTTCCCTGGTGGTCCAGTGCTTGTGGCTCTGCACTCCCAATGCAGGGGGCCCGGGTTCGATCCCTGTTCAGGGTACTAGATCCCGCATGCCTCAACTAAAGATCCCACACATGGCAATGAAGATCCCCCATGCCGCAACTGAAGATCCCTCATGCTGCAACAAGGATCCCATGTGCCACGGCTGAGACCCGGAACAGCCAAATAAAGAAATAGATAGATAGATAAATAAATATTTTTTAAAAAGGAAAAGAAATGAGAGGTATTTAAACTGGAAAGGAAGAAATGTCCCTACTTGCAGAGAACACATTTGTCCATGTAGAGGATTCCAAGGAATCTACACAAAAAGCTACTAGAACTTACAAGTGATTAGCAAGGTCAGAGTATAAAAAAGGTCAACATACAAAAATTAACTTGCATTTCTATATATTTGTAATAAACAATTGGAATCCAAAAGTTAAAAACGGTACCAATAGATCTTCATAATTGAAGCACTAGGTATAATTATAATAGGACATGCAGCATCTTTATTTTGAAAATCAAAAAATGTTGATGAAATAAAGCAGAGAAGACCTAAATGAATGGTGAGACATACCCTTTTCATTGACTGAAAAATTCAATATAGTTAAGATGTCAATTCTCTCTAAGATGATATAAAGATTTAATGTAATCCCTATTAAAATCCCAGCAGAAATCTTTGCAAATATAGAAAAGATAATTCTAAAGTTCATATGGAAATGTGAAGAAACTGAAGTATCTAAAACAATTTTGAAAAGCAAGAACACAGTTGGAAGACACCCTACACATTGAGATATATCATAAAGCTACAGTAAAGAAGACAGTGGTATTGGTGAAAGGATAGACACATAGATCAGTAGAACAGAATAGACTCCAGAAATAGACCTTCATAAATTCAGTCTATTGATTTTTAATGAAGATATAGAGGCAATTCAATGGAGAAAGGACAGTCTTCTGCACAAATGATCCTGGAAAAATTAGACATCCATATGCAAAAAAAAAGTGAACCTTGACCTATATCTCACACCACATAGAAAATGAATTTAAAATGGACAATAGACCTAAGTGTAAGATGTAAAACTATAAAACTCTTCGAAGAAATTATAGGAGAAAATTTTCATGACATTGGGTGGGGCAAAAATTTCTTAATACAAAACCAAAAGCATAATCCATAGCAGAAGAAATTTATAAATTAGACTTTGTTGAAACTTGAATCTTCTTCTTCTCAAAAGACATTAAGAGAATGAAAAGACAAGCCATGGGCTGGTAGAAAATTTACTAATCATAAATCTGACAAAGAATGTTTACCAAGAATATATAAAGAACTCTTAAAACTTGAAAAAAAAAATACAATTTAAAGAAAGGTGGGGGCTTCCCTGGTGGCGCAGTGGTTGAGAGTCCGCCTGCCGATGCAGGGGACACGGGTTCGTGCCCCGGTCCGGGAAGATCCCACATGCCGCGGAGCGGCTGGGCCCGTGAGCCATGGCCGCTGAGCCTGCGCGTCCGGAGCCTGTACTCCGCAACGGGAGAGGCCACAACAGTGAGAGGCCCGCGTACCGCAAAAAAAAAAAAAAAAGTGGGCAAAAGATTTGAACAGACACTTCACCAGAGGAGATATATGGATGGCAAAAAACACATGATGAACCCATTAGTCATTATGGAAATGAAAATGAAAACCAAATGGGAAACTCTTGCACACCTATTAGAATCGCTAAAATAAAAAATAATGACAATACCCAGTGCTGGTAAAGATCTATAGCAACTGGAACTCTCCTACATTGCCTGTAAGAATGGAATAATCATCCTGGAAAACATGTTGATAGTTTCTAATAAAGTTAAACAAATACCTATGCGACCCAGCAATCCTACTTTTATGTATTTAGTCTAGGGAAATGAAAACACATGTCCACACAAAAACTTGTACATAAAGGTTCATAACAGTACTATTCGTAACTGTCAAAAACCGAAAACAACCCAAAATGGCCTTCAACAGATGAATAGCTAAATAGCTGTGGTGTATTCATACAATAGAGTGCTACTCATCAGTAAAAAGGAATAAGCTATTAATACACAAACAACATGGATGAATCTGAAATGCATTATGCTAAGTGGAAGAAGCCAGTCTCAAAATTTAATATAATGTATATTTACATTTATATGACATTCAGGAAAAGATAAAAACTGTAGTAATGGCAAACAGATCAATGATTTCTGGGGATTAGGGGTGGGTTGAGAGACTGATTAAGGAGTGTTAGAATTGTTCTTTATCTTGCTTGTGGTGGTGGTTATAAGGATCTCTGCATTATTAAAACTCATAAAGCAGTAAACCAAAAAAAAAAAAAAGAATGAATTTGCTGTGTGTAAACTTTAAAATAATTAATAGATAAATAAGTTGAGATGTATTAATGAAACGGAGCAGGACCCTATGGTCCTTGCCCCACTCCCTGTCCTCAGCCTGCCTTTTGTCTGTGGAAAATCTTTAGCCAAAGAATAGGTTTGATCAGAGAAGTGAGGAAATGCAGAAACCAAGGAAAACAGTCAAAGGAGACCAAATAATAATAGTTTAATCATTAAGCACAGTCAAGGACCTTTAGTTCCTCCTTAAGGGCTATAGACAATATTCTGAGCCATGTCCTGTGAGCTGTTTTGCAGATACCAAACCCCCCACCAGGTGGAGGAGGATGACTACATGATGACCAAATTGAAGCCATGACATAAGCTGCCACAGTTCCGAGAACTGGTCTCAAAGAAATGGGAACAAACTCTGGAACTAAAGATTAACTGTACTTGAAACAACCAAGGTGACACTGATCAGACCACCACATTACCGGTTTCAAGATGACTGTCAGAGCTGACTGTGCTGTTCTGCTCCCTCCCTCTGCCTATACAGCCCTGAAACTCCCCTTTAAAAGCCCCTTCCCCTGAGCAGCAGTCGGGAGTTGGTTCTCCGACAGGAGCCTACCCTCTCCCCCGGTTGCCGGGCTCTGAAATAAAGCAAGCTTTCCTTTCCTACCAACACTTATCTCTCAAGAATTGGCTTTCAATCGGCAAGCAGTCGGACGTGGGTTCGGTAACATGAGAGTTTAGACTCATCATCTTGGGTCAAACTGAAAGTCCACATAGCCTACAATTTTATGGCTGGTAGTGCAACAAAATAAGATAGTTGCTATTTATCCTCTCTGGCCCCATATATGCCAGTATATTTTAATGGTTAGCTGTCATTCTGTTAGGCATTACTGACTCATTCTTACTCTGAAAACACATTTATTTTACCTTTTAAGCCATTTACTAAAGGTCACAGTAACATGCAGTAACATTTTTTATAAGTGGAAATTTTAATAATCTAGAAGAATCAACTGAATAACTATTTGTACTAAAAAGACAGTTCAATAAAGGGGCAGAATATAAGATCAACATACACAAATTGATGTTTTTTCCTATATACCAGTTAAAAAAGTAAGAGAATAAAAGATCCCATTAACAATAGCAGGAAAGAGGGCTTCCCCTGTGGTGCACTGGTTAAGAATCCGCCTGCCAGTGCAGGGGACAAGGGTTCAATCCCTGGTCTGGGAAGACCACATATGCTGCGGAGCAACTAAGCCTGTGTGCCACAACTACTGAGTCTGCACTCTAGAGACCTCGAGCCACAACTACTGAGCCTGCGAGCTGCAAGTACTGAAGCCCACGCGCCTAAAGCCCGTGCTCCACAACAAGAGAAGCCACTGCAATGAGGAGCATGCGCACCTCAATGAAGAGTAGCCCCCCACTCACCACAACTAGAGAGAGCCAGCACACAGCAACGAAGACCCAATGCAGCCAAACAAAATAATAATAAATGAAAAAGAGTCCCTGGAATTCCCTGACGGTCCGGTGGTTAGGACTCCACACTCTCACTGCTGAGGGCCCGGGTTCGATCCCTGGTTAAGGAACTAAAATCCCACAAGCTGTGCAGTACAGCCAAAAAAAAAAGAGTCCCTATCTTTGCAGGTGCAATGGAAAAAGTAGCAGCTCAAATAAAAATTATAAAAAACCAAAAACGGATAAAACCTATAGCAGGAAAAACTAAACATTTCCTAAGAATAAACAAAAAAGTAATATGCAAGACCTATTTGAAGAAAACAATAAAACCTGACTAAAAGACATAAAATATGACTTGAATAAATATCTTGTTCCCAGGTAGGAAATCTTAGTATTGTACAAATTATTAAGTTTGCCAGTCTCCCAACATTAATTAGTAATGTCAAGGCAATCCAATCAAAATTCCAGTTGAATTTTTATGGACTTTGATGAGTTGATTCTCAAATTTATATTGAATACTGGAAAAGAAAATGTGTCAAAAAATTAAAAGAAAGACAATAATTGAAAAGAAATATTTAAAAACAAACTAGCAGTATAGTGATTGAAAGTGTGGTATAGTTGTGTAAAAAGATAGCCTCATGTACATAAAGGAATTTAGTTTGCAATAAAGATGTTAGTTTTAATCATTGTAAGAAAGGATGAATTATCAATAAATAATGTTTGTTATCTATTTGGGGAAAAAGGTAAAGTTAAGTCCTGACTCTGCATTGTATCAAATTCCAGAGATAGATATAAAATACAAAACTAGAGAACTACTAGGAGAAAATATAAGAGAATATTTGTGTAATCTGGGAGAAAAGGAAGGCATTTATAAGTAAGACCCGAAAATCCAAGAACAGTGAAGGAAGTCTTACACATACAAATTCAAAACTTCTGTATATAAATAATACTAAATAAGGAATTCAACAAAAGATTAAAATTCAAAATGTGTGAAGAGCTTCACACAACTATTAAAAAAAGACAAGTAAGACAATAGAAAGATAAGCAAATGATATGAACAGGCCATTCAAATAGAAGGAGCTAAAAACAGCCAATTAGTTTATAAAATGATCTTCAATCAGACATGTAACCAAAGAAATTTTAGGTAATGTGATATCTGTTTTCCTCATCAGATTGGAAAACAAAACAAAAAGACTGGTCATATTCAGAACTGGAGAAGTGGTGGAAGTGGGCATGCTCATCTACTGTGGATGGAAGATAAATTGATTAAGCCTTCATGTGCTACAAGTCTGTGAGTTCCTTTTATCACCAATTCCCTTCCAGGATTTCCTGCAGAAATAGTTACATGTGTATAAACAAAGATGTTTATTGTAGCATTGTTTGGGGTATAACTTAGGTGCTGGAGCCGGACTATGTGGACTCTACCACTAACTACTTTTCTGACCTCAGGCAACTTAATATTTTTGTGGCTCAGTTTTCTTATCTGTAAAATGAGGAATAGAATATTACCTACCCTGTATATTGTTGTGAGGAACAAAGAAAATAATATACATGTAAAGTGCTCAGCACATGGCCTGGCACATTGAGTTCAAGTATCAGGTGGTATTAATAGTGAAATTTTTTTTTTTTTTTTTTGTGGTACACGAGCCTCTCACTGTTGTGGCCTCTCCCGTTGCGGAGCACAGGCTCCGGACGCGTAGGCTCAGCGGCCATGGCTCACGGGCCCAGCTGCTCCGCGGCATGTGGGATTTTCCCGGACTGGGGCACGAACCCGTGTCCCCTGCATCGGCAGGCGGACTCTCAACCACTGCGCCACCAGGGAAGCCCAATAGTGAAAAGTTTGAAATAACTTCATAAATGTTCATCAAGATGGGCAAGGACTCTATTATGGGACACCATACTAGAGACTAATACAGTAGTCCCCAACCTTTTTGGCACCAGGGACTGGTTTCGTGGAAGACAATTTTTCCACGGATGGGGAGCATGGGTCAGGCTGTAATGTGAGTGATGGGGAGTGATGAGGAGTGATCAGAAGCAGCAGATGAAGCTTCACTGGCTCACTTGCTGTTCATCTCCTGCTCTGCGGCCCAGTTCCTAACAGGCCATGGACCACTACCCGTCAGCGGCCAGGGGATTTGGGATCCCTGGACTAATATATACATATTTTTTTAAGTATATTTTTTAAAATTTATTTTGAATGAAGTGAATTTATTGTACTAACATGGAAAGATTAGCAAGGAGTTTAACCAGCACAGCCCCTGTTTGGTTTCTGTAGCTCTCTTGGCAAAGGGTAGGGACAATCTAAGCAAGCACAGTTAAAGCTTTAGCTCACATTGAGTACATCACATCCACTTGCATTCCACTGACCAAAGCAGATCATACGGACCCTGCATATTAGGAGGCACTGAAGTCTATTACCTAAGGGCTGGATGTACAGTCATCTTACAGAGGAGAAAGTGAATAGTTGGGAACAGTAATACAATCTATCAAAGCTGGCTATCCATGACCCCACCATTGAGTAGACATCCCATACTCTGTGTGTGTTTTCTATTTACCTTCAGAATCCGTATCTATGGCCACACATATGAGAAAAACACTATGGAACATTTGCCTGTGGATTCCCCGAGCAAATGAGGTTACAATGGGACCTCAACAATGAGAGATAAATCCTGATTTCTTGTGTCTCCACTGGTAAGATGTAGATACTTAGGTGATCACCAGGCACATTCCCAGCTTAACGTTTTTGTTCCTTCATAATATCCTGGACATTCAAATTTGTGTTTTGTTCCTTGTAGAAAATTATTTCATTTAATTTTAACAACACCATTATAGGGTAGCTATTTTATCCTCATGATGAATTACTGTGTATCATAGGCCTTCCAGAAGCACTCTCTTATTGTTAAAATTCTTTGATTATGAATATTTATTGTGCATGCCAATTTTGAGTAGTGTGAAGGGATAGAGTTGGGAGATCTCCCTTGCATCAGTGTTATAACAGTGTCTCAGGAATACATGTCTGCAACAGTTGTGCTCATTTTTCAAACCTAAGACCCAGCTTTGTGGGGTTAGAGCATGAGTTGGCTTTGGGCTGTTGTCAACCACAGCAGAAGGGGGTTCTTAAGACTGTAGCCTCTTTCATCCTAGTGCAGTGATTTTCTATCCTAGGACACTGACGTAATCCTAACATGAGCCCAAAAGTCTAAGTCCATGTACTCAAGAAGAAGTCTGTACAAATTTTCACCCATGGTCACAACTTTTACTTAAGCTCCATATCTGACTCACTAGATGTTGCCAGCTAGTGTCCTGCTGTGACCCAACAGAGCAGGGACATAACAGACAGCAAACACAACTTGTTCACTAACCTGTGCTCGATCATGCATGTTTTGGTAGGGTTGGCATATGCCAAAGCCCATCACTGACATGATTTGGATACCATTAATCTTATCAGGTTGCCGTTGGCAGAGGGTGTACCATCTCTGTGGTGTAATCAAAGAATTAATATGAATGCCACGCTTATATAACCTGAGAAGTGAATGAAACAGGACTTGGGGTTATACTTTGCTACCACCTAAAAGAATTAGAAGAACAAACATTGTTATAAAGCAGAAACTAACACACCATTGTAAGGCAATTATACCCCAATAAAGATGTTAAAAAAAAAAAAGAATTAGAAGAACAAACAAAAACTAAAGTCAGCAGAAGGAAGGAAATAATGAAGATCAGAGAGGAAATAAATAAAATAGAGATTTAAAAAATAGTAGAAAAATAATCAATAAACCAAGAATTGGTTCTTTGAAAGGGTAAACAAAATTGACAAACTTCTGGCCAGGCTCACCAAGAAGAAAAGAGAGAGAACCCAAATAAACAAAATGAGAAATTAAAGATGAGGAATACTGGGACTTCCCTGGTAGTCCAGTGGCTAAAACTCTGCACTCCCAATGCACGCGGCCCAGGTTTGATCCCTGGTCAGGGAACTAGATCCCAAATGCAGCAACTAAGAGTTTGCATGACACAACTAAAGGATCCCACATGCCGCAACTAAAGATCCCACATACTACAATGAAGATCTTGCATGTGGCAACAAAGATCCTTTGTGCCACAGCTAAGACCTGGTGCAGCCAAATAAGTAAATAAATAAATATTAAAAAAAAAAACCTTTAGAAAGAGGAGAAATAACAACTGATACTGCAGAAATACCAAAAAAAAAATACTCTGAACAATTATATGCCAACAAATTTGACAACCTAGAAGAAATTGACAAGATTCTAGAAACATGAAGCCCACCAAAACTGAATCAAGAAGAAATAGACAATTTAAACAGACCAATCAATAGAAGTGAAATAGAATCTGTAATAAAAACAAAAAACAAAACACAAAAAAACCTCCCTGCAAACAAAAGTCCAGGACAAGATGGCTTCACTAGGTAATTATACCAAACATACAAGGAAGAATTTAGGCAATCTTTCTCAAACTCTTCCAAAAGACTGAAGAGGAGGGAACACTCCCAAAGTCATCCTATGAAGCTACCATCACCCTGATACCAAAACTACACAAAGACAATACCAAAGAAGAAAATTACATGCCAATATCTTTGATGAATATAGATGCAAAAATTCTCAACAAAACGTTTAGCAAACCAAATCCAACAACACATAAAATAGATTATATACCACGATGAAGCTGGATGAATCAGAGGGTCACAAGGATGTTTCAACATATGCAAATCAATCAGTGTGATACAACACATCAACAAAACAAAAGATAAAAACCACATGACCATCTCAATAGATGCAGAAAAAATATTTGACAAAATTCAACATCCATTCCAGATAAAAACTCTTACCAAGGTAGGTATAGAGGGGATATATCTCAACATAATAAAAGATATTTATGACAAACTCACAGCCAACATAATACTCACTGATGAAAAACTGAAAACCTTCCTGCTAAAATCTGGAATGAGAGAAGGATTCCCACTTTTACCACTTCTATTCAACAGAGGACTGAAAGTCCTAGCCACAGCGATCAGACAAGAAAAAGAAATAAAAGTTATCCAAAATGGAAGGGAAGAGGTAAAATTTGTCATTATATGCAGATGACATGATACGATATAGAGAAAACCCTGAAGACTCCACACAAAATCTACTAGAACTGATGAAAGAATTCAGCAAGATTGCAGGATACAAGATTAACTACAGAAATTTGTTGCATTTCTTTACACTAACAATGAAATATCAGAAAGAGAAAGTAAAAAAACAATCCCTTTTAAAATCACATCAGGGACTTCCCTGGTGGCTCAGTGGTTAAGAATCTGCTTGCCAATGCAGGGGACACAGATTCAATACCTGGTCCAGAAAGATCCCACATGCCGCGGAGCAACTAAGTCCATGTGCCACAACTACTGAGCCCATGCACCACAACTACTGAAGCTCACGCGCCTAGAGCCCATGCTCTGCTACAAGAGAAGCCACCACAATGAGAAGCCCACGCACCACAACAAAGAGTAGCCCCCACTTGCCGTAACTGGAGAAAGCCCACACACAGCAACAAAGACCCAACAAAGCCAAAAATAAATAAATAAGTAAAATCACATTAAAAAATACTTAGGAATAAGCCTGACCAAGGAGGTGAAAGTCTTATGTGCTGAGAACTATAAAACACTGGTAAAGGAAATTGCATATGATTCAAAGAAATGGAAAGATATCCCATGCTCTTCGTTGGAAGAATTAATATTGTTAAAATGGCCATACTACCCAAAGCAATCTACAGATTTAATGCGATCCCTATCAAAATACCATGACATTTTTCACAGAACTAGAACAAATAATCCTAAAATTTATACGAAACCATAAAAGACCCAGAATTGCCAAAGCAATCCTGAGGAAAAAGAACAAAGCAGAAGGTAAAACCCTTCCAGACTTCAGACAATACTATAAAGTGACAGTAATCAAAACAGCATAGTATTTTTGGCACAAAAACAGACATATGGATCAATGGGACAGAATAGAGAACCCAGAAATAAACCCACACACCTACGGTCAATTAATCTTTGACAAAGGAGGCAAGAATATACAATGGGGAAATGAAAATCTCTTCAGCAAGTGGTGTTGGGAAAGCTGGACAGCTACATGTAAATCAATGAAGTTAGAACACACTCTCATGCAACACACAAAAATAAACTCAAAATGTCTTAAAGACTTATACATAAGACATGACACCATAACAGTCTTAGAAAAGAACACATGCAAAATACTCTAGGGCATAAATTGTACCAAAGTTTTCTTAGGTCAGTCTACCAAGGCAATAGAAATAAAAGCAAATATAAACAAGTGGGACCTAATCAAACTTAAAAACTTTTGCACAGCAAAGGAAACGATAAACAAAACAAAAGGATAACCTATGGACTGGGAGAAAATATTTGCAAACGATGTGACTGACAAGGGCTTAATTTCCAAAATACAAACAGCTCACACAACTCAATATCAAAAACAAACAATTCAATCAAAAAATGAGCAGAAGGGCTTCCCTGGTGGCGCAGTGGTTGGGAGTCTGCCTGCCGATGTAGGGGATACGGGTTTGTGCCCCGGTCCGGGGGGATCCCGCGTGCCGCGGGGCAGCTGGGCCCGTGCGTCTGGAGCCTGTGCTCCGCGATGGGAGAGGCCACGGCAGTGGGAGGCCCGCGTACCGCAAAAACAAAAAAAAACCAAAAAAACAAACAAACAAAAAAAATGAGCAGAAGACCTAAATAGACATTTCTCCAAAGAAGACAACAGATGGCCAACAGGTACATGAAAAGATGCTCGACATCACTAAATTAGAGAAATGCAGATCAAAACCACAATGAGTTATCTCCTCACACCAGTCAGAATAGCCATCATCAAAAAGTTTACAAATAATAAATGCTGGAGAGGATGTGGAGAAAAGAGAACCCCCCTACAGTGCTGGTGGGAATGTAACTTGGTGCAGACACTATGGAAAACAGCATGGAGATTCCTTACAAACTATATATAGAGTTACCATATGATCCAGCAATCCCACTCCTGGGCATAGATCCAGAAAAGATGAAAACTCTAATTTGAAAAGATACACACACCCCAGTGTTCATTGAGGCATTATTTACAATAGCCAATACATGGAAAAAAACCCAAGTGCCCGTCAACAAATGAGTGGTTCAGGAAGATGTAATATATATATCACACAATGTAATATTACTCAGCCATAAAAAAGAATGAAATATTACCATTTGCAGGAACAGAGATGGACCTAGAGACTATCCTACTAAATGAAGTAAGTCAGACACAGAAAGACAAATATTATATGATATCACTTATATGTGGAAAAATATTTATATGTAAAAATAATACAAATGAATCTATATACAAAAGAGAAGCAGAGTTACAGACAGAAAACAAACTTATGGTTACTAAAGGGGAAAGGGAGAGAGGGGAGAGATAAATTAGGGGTATGGGATTTACATATAAAAACTACTATACATAAAGTAGATAAGCAACAAGGATTTATTGTATAGCACAGGGAACTATATCCAATATGCTGTAATAACCTATGATGGAAAATTATCTGAAAAAATATATATACATAACTGAATCGCTTTGCTCTACGCCTGAAACTAACACAATATTGT
Organism: Aethalodelphis obliquidens; assembly: GCF_003676395.1. NCBI lineage: Eukaryota > Metazoa > Chordata > Mammalia > Artiodactyla > Delphinidae > Aethalodelphis > Aethalodelphis obliquidens. Next base: position 8,309,572 of record NW_020838014.1, on the reverse strand, counting down.
AATCAACTGTACTTTAATAAAAAATAAAATAAAATTGCAACAATAAAAATAAAATATTCAAGAATAAAATCAACATGAAATGAGTAAAACGTATACAAGGAAAACTTTAAAATACCCCTAGGGACTTCCCTGGTGGTGCAGTGGTTAAGAATCCACCTGCCAATGCAGGGGACACGGGTTCGATCCCTGGTCTGGGAAGATCCCACATCCTGTGGAGCAAATAAGCCCGTGCACCACAGCTACTGAGCCTGCACTCTAGAGCCCGCGAGCCACAACTACTGAGCTCACATGCCACAACTACTGAAGCATGTGTGCCTAGAGCCCGTGCTCCGCAACAAGAGAAGCCACCGCAGTGAGAAGCCACACACCACAATGAAGAGTAGCCCCCACTTACTGCAACTAGAGGAAAGCCTGTGTGCAGCAACGAAGACCCAATGCAGTCAAAAATAAATTAATTAAACAAATAAATTTTTAAAAATCAGGGTAGAAATGACAAAAAATGGACAAAAGATATGAGCAGACAATTAACCAGAATTTTATTATACTTCACTTATGATTAGTGAAACTCAAAACTCCGCTTATAAGTCATTTCTCACTTATCAGATTGGCAAAAATTCAAATGTTTGACAACAAGCTTTTTTAGAGAGATATAACTAAATAGGCACTATTATTATATTGCTAGTGGGAATACAAATTCCCCTATAGGGGAATAGCTAACAAAACTACATATTCATTTACTCTTTGACCCATTAATCCCACTTATATAAATTTACCCTAAAGATCTATGTCTACTAAGAAAAGATAAATACACATGACCTATTTGAGCATTATTATTATTATTAATTTTTTTGCGGTATGCGGGCCTCTCACTGTTGTGGCCTCTCCCGTTGCGGAGCACAGGCTCCGGACGCGCAGGCTCAGCGGCCATGGCTCACGGGCCCAGCCGCTCCGCGGCATGTGGGATCTTCCCAGACCGGGGCACGAACCCCTGTCCCCTGCATCGGCAGGTGGACTCTCAACCACTGCGCCACCAGGGAAACCCTTGAGCAGTATTTTTAATTGCAAAATACTGAACCTATCTAAATATTCATACCTAGGATATGGGCTGGAAAATTATGGTACAACCACACAATGGAGTAATATGCAGCTGTAAAATTTTTAAAAGCTGGTTCAACTAGTGAAGCAGAATGAGCTGAGGGGTTGCTGAACTGGAGCAACTGAGTTCTTTCCACACCCAAGACTGGGAAAGCTTAAGGAAAGGAGGACAGAGAGGCTTCTTCATGGTAACTCCACTGGAACCAGACAACACCCTGCCTCACTGAGCCACAGGAACAGAGGCTCATGCTTTCTACTACTTGTGAATCCTCCATCATCTAAGGCAGACGAACACAAGCTAGTTTAAGGAGACAAGAGAGGGACTTCCCTGGTGGCACAGTGGTTAAAAATCTGCCTGCCAATGCAAGGGACACAGGTTCGAGCTCTAGTCCAGGAAGATCCCACATACCATGGAGCAGCTAAGCCCGTGCGCCACAACTACTGAGCCTGCACTCTAGAGCCCGTAAGCCACAACTACTGAGCCCATGTGGCACAACTACTGAAGCTTGCACACCTAGAGGCCATGCTCCACAACAAAGGGAAGCCACTGCAATGAGAAGCCTGTGCACCACAACGAAGAGTGGCCCCTGCTCGCCGCAACTAGAGAAAGCCCACACGCAACAACAAAGACCCAACGCAGCCATAAATAAATAAATAAATCTGTGACTCTAAAAAAAAGAAAACTGGACAAAATATAGAAAAAAGTTTTCAGACATTGGACAATAAGAAGCTCTGAACTGTGACCCCTGAAAGAAAACAAACAAGGTGAATCCTACCACACCTAAACTTTCTTCTTGCAGACAATTTCTGGAATATGGCACAGGGTAGGAACGACAACGACAACAACAAAGTGCGGGAAAATTGCTGAGTTAAAGAAAATAAACACAGTTCAAGAAATCTTGAATTTTTGCACAGAGTAACCGAGGAGGGAGACATACAGAGAAGAGTTACTGAAATATACATAATGCACCCCATGAATCAATAGCTGAATGTAAGTCTGTGTATGGTAGGGTAAACCTCCATGAGGCTGGGAAAGGACAGATTCCAGGCAAAGAACAGTGACTAGGAAGAAGACAAATAATTCCTAGAGATCACACTGTGCTGGAGATCACTACAGCCAGAGTGGAAAAATGGAGAAATCTCACTGAGTATACAGGGCATCCAATAGAGACATCAAAAAGGTCATGCCTTAGAAGTGGGTCCAAGTCAGCCCTCGAGCAAAGACTACTATAGATTTGCCCTGAATGAATTTTAAAACAAGCCTCAAAAGAATCATACTGAACACAAGTAACAACTTCTGGGGAACATAAAGTTCAACAATCTTTAAAAACAAAATTCAGTAACCAACAATGTATAATTCATGATGTCCAGCTTCTAATAAAAAGTATTATACATAGGACAGGGAAATATGACAACAGAAACAAACTCAGAAATGAAAGAGATGATGGAGTTAGGCAAAAATATTAAAACATATATTATAATTATGCTTATGTGGTCAAAAATGAAAAGAAATATGAGCATAAGGAGAGAAATGGAAGATATAAGTATAAATGGAATTCCTAGAGATGACAAAATATCTGAAATAGAAATATTACTGGATATGGTTAATAGCAGATTAGAGACTGCAGAAGAAATTTTCATTTAAATTTGAAGACATAGAAAAAGAATTTATCCAAAATGAATCAAAGAAAAAAAAAGACTGAAAAAAAAATTTTAGTGACTTGTGGGACGATGTTAAATAATATAGTATATCCAAAATTGTTGTCTCAAAAAGAGATGAGAGGCTGGGGTAGAAAAATATTTGAAGAAATAAAGGCTCAACAGTTTCTAACTTTTTGGAAAAGTATAAACACACAGAATGAAGACTCTCAATGAACTCTTGAGCAAAATAAACCCAAAACTCCAATAGCTATTCTCACTATAGAAAACGTTCTCTCCTTCCTACAAAAGACCATGTCTGTGTGTGCATGTTTCATACTAAGCACTGCTTTTCCTGGGAAGTCACAAAAGCCAGAGGCTTCAGCTCAGCACAGTCATGTTTCCAGAGGTGGGTGGTCGCGCCCAGGCCCCTTTCCTCCCTGGCCACACCAGTCACCAACTGGAGAAGCAAAGAGAGAAGGTGGAGAGAACAGAGCTACCCAGAACCAGCAACCCCAAACTCCCATACCTATTCTCACCCTAGAAAACGTCCTCTCCTTCCTACAAAAGACAATGTCTGTATGCACGTTTCATACTAAGCACTTCTTTTCCTGGGAAATCACAAAAGCCATCCTTTTGCTCCAAAGTAAACTGGAGAGTGAACTGGCCCCTGAAGAGGGAGTGGTAGGATCCGGACACCTGGTGTGCAGTGGATTTGAGCAGAGATATGACCACGGGAGGCAGTGGGAAGCTTTTCCTCTAACTTGGTGGCCCCAGTTGCTCCTCCAGACCTCAGCGCGTCCCCTCAGCTCATCCTTGTGACAGGCTCTCACCGTGCTCCTGGCTTCTGTCACCACTCAGATCCCTCTCCAGCCTCAGTTAGCCACCAGCAGGGCCAGATAATGGAGTCTTACTTTAATTGTGGTATTTTGGCCTCCAGGTGAAATCCCTAAGGGCTCTGCCATGCACTCCAGTCCTGTGACCCTTGCCTTCCAGGAGCCATTCAAGAAGCAAAGCCACCAGAGGACCTTAAAACTGCAGGGAGGATGGGGTGCCCCCTTTCTTCACAGCTCCCTGTCTGCTGAAGAGGATCTGGGCCCCACTTCTCCACACTTGCTGGAGGGTCTGGAAGGAGTCAGAGATGTGGCCTGGTGGGGCAGGGCGAAAGG